>NW_008592875.1:0-6091 GCF_000691845.1 Merops nubicus | reverse complement strand
TCCAAACCGCGCGCGTCTCCAGCCTGCTGAAGCCTCTGTGTCAGCTTTTTGGATCTGTGGCTCTACAATTTGCTCACCACCATGCCTGGAGGCTACAACAGCAGTGCTTTTCTGGCACAGGTACTGAGAGGCTGCCTAACTTGCATTTGCTGATACAACTCCTGTGCTGTGAATTTCATGCTAACTAGGATTAGTCGTCCATTCATATTCAATCCTTGGGCTTTCCTAAGTGATATTCTGTAGTTTAGAGCCACATCTAAAAATGAAAAATAGTAATTAATGAAAAAAAAATCTGAGAATTCTTGTTTGTGGTGGCAAAAAGAATGAGAGTATGAATTTACTTTAGAATCATACATTTAACGTGGAGAAAGTTTACAACTGGTACATGCCAAAAGGAATTTCTTCATCCTCTAACCTGTGCTGCTCACTGAATACAAAGAACTAAGTGATCGCCTCAGTAATGGGCAATCAAGCCATGGGCAGGCAGTAAAACCAAAATAGCAATGGACTTTAAACAGTTGGTCATAAATATAAAAATCAGAGCCCCATGGATCACCAAGGGTGTAAATAGCAATGATGTACTGGAAGGTTTTAACTCTTAAAAGTTTTTGCTTCTAATGAGAGAGTAAAAGGAGTACAGTAAAGCAGGGCGTGTGATGGCCAATACTGCTTCACTCACTTTGTCCAGGTCACCTGGATGAAAATAATTATCTTGCCCTCCCTGTTACCAGCCTATTAGCAGGTGGAAGCTGCACATCTGAGATAGCATCGAATGCCTTCCTGGCAGATACACAAGTTCATCTGCATGCTCCATGGATCTGATATTAAGCTCCTCCCAGAAGTCAGGAGAAGCATCTGTGAAAAGGCTTGTCTGCAATTCCAGCTCCTTAGCAAAGGGCTGTCATCTCCTGTGCTCCCTGGTGATGGGAGATGGCTATTGAGAGGTGAAGGCTAGTGGGAGGGCAGCCCGTGGCCAGCACACTGCTATGGGGCTGGTGAGAAAAAGAAGAGTCTCTAGTGGGGTGTGCAGAGGACCCACTCGGCGGGGTCTGATTGCTGGAGAGTTTGCTGGATGCTATATGTGCTTACATGGTTCCCTCACAGTATTTCTAATCCCCCACATGGTGCTCCAAGTGGGCACAGCACAGCCTGAGGACTGAGGAGCCAAGGTGCTGCTCATTGTGATGCCAGCATTTGAGCTCTTGGGGAGAAAGGGGTGGAGAGGTATAGAAGTGGTGAGATTGCTTTATAAATTATTGTCTGTGTTCAGTGGACACATTCCAAGATTCAAAGGAGGCATAAGCACTAATCATGGGCTTAAACTGTAAATCCTTAAAAAAAAATCCTTGAAAACCAGAGAAAGACAATGCCAAACCCAAAACTTTCCCCACTTCATTTGTATTTTATAATAGTTTAGCCTGTCAGCAGGATGTAATTTGTGATCCCTGCTCAGAAGATGCTCAAACTGCCACAAAGCTGCCAAAAGACATCAACTTTTGTTTTATTTTGTCCTTGTTGCTCTATACGTTTAGAATAGGACAACAATAAACTACACTTAATGTAAAGTATTAAAAGTAAAGTTCTCCCCAGGCTGAAATTCAGTGCGTGAACTTTCAGGTCTTCATGATCATGTTATGAATCAAGTGGGAATTAAAACTTTGTCAAAACATAGGCTAAAACAGCTCCTCTGGTTGCTGCTATTGTTATATATTGTGTAATATACTGTGACTAGTTTCAGAATTGAATTTCCTGTGTTGTTAACAAGTGTTTCCCATCTGAGAGCGATGCTCATTAATAGAGATACTTTTACATAACAGCTCACACAAACAGCTGCCCAGTGCTGAATTATCTGTTGTTTGCAGTTTAGTAGATTTACAGATTTTAGGTTCATTAGATCATTGTAGCTGATTTCCTCTGTACTACACATCTTAAAGTCACGTTGCAGAATAGCTTTGTAGTTGTGCAGTTGTGAATGCTCTCTAAAAGTGATGTCCATTACACTTACAAGAATGAAAAATAAAAGTAAATTTAAAATATAATTGGCTAAAGGTTCAAAAGGAAATGTGAAGGGAACATCACAGTCTATCTGTTGCCAAGGGTTAAGAAGGCAGTACTGTGGGAACACTAGATGTGTGGTGAGTTGTCATGGGTCTGCATGTACACATTTAAGAGATGCTTTTCCTTCTAGCCACTCATTGATATGCTTTTGCTGAAGATATCTGGGGCCAAATTTCCGTGAAAATTTTCAAAAATCCAGCAGAAAACTTTGAAAATAGCATTTTGATATGATGGAAATGATGTTTATTTTAATAACTACTGCTATCTCCGTGCATCAAAGGTTACATGTTGCAAGATGGATGCCTAACTTCTACCTGAAATACATGCATCTGCAGATAAGTACAAATAGATTTAATTACCCAGCTGCAAATATTCTCTATTCACAAGCCAAAATGCTGAGCAAAATGCAGGTGGCCAGATTTGGCTCAGGAACTGCATATGAAAACAGCAGTCTGACATTTTGCTGTCTACCTGGGTTCTGTGCCTTCCCTTTGCTGTTTCTCAGCCTGCTGGGATGTGCTTCAGAAGGCAGGACATCCAGGACATCCAAATTAACCTCCAGGGAAGGAAACCAGCTTTCTGATGTGTTTGCTGTCTATGAGGCTGAGTGTGTAACCTCAGCTCACGTTGGTGAGTACTCAGCCAGTGAGTACTTCCACCAGTACCAACAGGGAAATCATCAAATCTGCCCAGAGCATGGAAATGATAAACCAAATTACAGTTGTACTTCATCTTTTTTTTTGGAGAATTTTACTCAGATTTCTTGTGATGAATAGTTATTACTTGCACATGGATATCAAAGCCCGTGCTCATGCAGATGGAGAGGCAAATTAAGCTCCCATCTTTGACAACTGCCCTTTTAGTATAGTAAATTCTTCCAGATCACAGGTGCACACAACTTTCTAGAGTTGGGTAGGGAGGATGGAGATGTCTGAGTCCTGGGTTTGCAATAAACTAGTTAACTACTTGATGTTTTGAGCTCAAAAATTCATCCAATTCGTTATAATCTCATGGCATAAGAAAACGCAGTTCAGTAGTTGTCATGGACTGGAGACACTGAGAAGCAGCATCTTGTATCACCACATCCTTTCTCACATTCCTGTTTGCTGCTGCAGCAGTGCACTGGTCAGAATAACGTAAAATAGGACAAGTGAAGGTTTTGGTAGAAAATTAATAGGAACTGTTTTTTTGTTTGTTTGTTTGTTTTTAACTCAGAAAATGTCCTTTTGCCATAATGAACTGTTTCATATAAATGCATGGGGGTTTGATTCCTTTCTGGCAGATTTTTGTTGGCAGCTGAGGTGCTGATGTGCTCACTTGGGCAATGTGGGAGCAGCTTCTTCTCTGCTGAGAACCCTGTCCAGGCATCTTTGTTCACTCAGCAGCCTTGACACCTTGTCTCCAGAAGGACACCTGTAACACAGGCCCTGAAGGAGCCTGAAATTTTGAGTCCCTAAATCCTGGGTGCCTTGACTCAGTCCAAGGTTGCCAAACTTCAGGGTTCATCCCTTCACTGCCAGCCCAGATTGGTTCCTGCAGCTGGGCAGCTGGCTGCTCCTCCTTGTGCTGGATCATCAAGCTGACACAGTTTGATTTATCCAAATTAATTTCTCCAGGATTTTCCTTCTGATACAAATTTTTATCTGCTCATTGATTTTGTTTTAATTTTGAACGAAACTTTTTTGAACTAGCAGAATGACCAGAGGAAGGGCTTTTCCAAGCCATCCCTGTCCTTGATTTTTTAAAGAACTTTTCCTGTCTTCTCGTATTTACCCTGGCCAGTCTTTTGTTTGGTTGTATTCTTATTGTCTGCTTTCCCCCATTGCATTCTGCTTCCAATTATCATTTAAATTAAGCTCAAACTTCTATTCCAAATACAAAGACTTTTCTTGCCCTCTACACAGCTCTCATTTCCCTCCACCCTGTTCTGTTCCCTCCACCCCCAGCTTTTCTTTTGTTTCTTTACCTGCAAAATAGAAGTCTCAGAGATCAGTGTGCAGCTGAAATTCAATTCTTTCGGATGTGTTTCTTCTTCTGATCTGGGGACTCTTGGATCCCCCACTTCCCTCTTGCTCCTAGTGCCAAAGCTCCAAACTTTCTTGTACGCCTTTATTTCTTATGGTGTGGAAGAAAAGAAAGTCAAGCAAAGGACCATGCTCTTGAATAGGTCATTCTGTTAGCAGAAACTGATGGCAAGAATAAAAATAAATCACATAGCTCTGACACTTATTCATTTTAAAAGGACTGATGGGAGACAAGCATAAAAAACAAAAGCCCAAAAGCAGATTTGAACAAGAGGGCGAGCAGCATAGATCTAAAAACCTAATAAAGTCTCAGACAAAACAATTTTAGAGGGGAGAGATTTCCAGCAGTAGGGAGCATATGCTTGAGTCAGCCTGATTAGAAGTAATAAATAGAGGCACAGCCACCCTGTGAAAGGAAAACTTCCTGAGTCAGCGTGCGCAGACCGACCCGGGGCGCGCCTGGGACAGAGAAGTACAAGACTCAGTGACCTTGTAGAGGCTTAATTTGGGCATTCTTGTTGCAAAAGAAGAAACTGCAAAAATAGACAGAATCCAGGGAAACACCAAAAAAAAGGAAAAAGATAAAAATAGGTGGAGCTTCAATGAAAGGAGGCATTCAAGTTTTATTCATTTTTATAAGAGGAAAAGAAAAACGTGAGGAAGTTATCAAATAAAAGATGCTACGGTGTAAGCCAGTCAGATGATCCTGTTCACCATTTTCCATAATAAGATGATACTGAGAATAAGGAAAAATAAGAAGGTCCTTTATATCATACGTAGTTAATCTATGTCACATATTCTAACCTGGCTTAAAGGGAAATGGAGGTTGGTAGGAACCAACATCATTACTGGCACTTGCATTCGTGCATTGATTTCAGTCTTACAAACTAAATATCTTCTAGGTTTTTGGTTTTTTTATTCTTATTATTTTTTTACTATTAGTATTTTTTTTCCTTGTTTGCAAACAAGACCTAGATGGCCAATAAGATGTTAATGAATTGTAAAGTAAAACAAAGAATTAGTCCAGAGGGAAGGTTACTAAAATAGAAGCCCTTCCAGTGCATACTCAATACACTATCAAACCAGAGACTAAAATAGGCACACCTCCAAGAAGTGAAACGACATTTGTTGAAGCTGGAAGAAAGATTTCCATTGACTTAATGGATATTGGATCAGGCCTTCAGGAAGAAACATAATGATCACATTTAATGCCAAGCACTAACCATCGAGCAAGTACCAAGTGTGGGAAAGCACTCTGTTCAGGTGAGCCAGCCAAGTTCAGTGTGCCCCAGTGCACCCACTTCTCTGGGATCCTGAAGTGCTTGCAAGAGCTGTACTTTTTCACTGTATTTAAGTCCATCAGAAGCCGTCAAGCCCTAGGACAAGCAGATATTATTTCACTGTAAAGAGAAATAAAAGATGAATGAGCGATTTTGCAGGGGGCTTTTTTTCGTGCCCATGAACAATGGCTTGAAGACATCCAGTAATGTCTCTATACAGAGTAAACTGACTTTTTTCTTCACATTGTGAATGTTTTGGGCTTCCCAGCTGTATACTCAGATCACCCCTAATTTCTGACTTGATTGATTGGTGTGAACACCAGTTTACACCAATGGAAAACTGATATAAGCAGAAGGGCAGTTTATTCCTAACAGTTTGGATGGGAGAAGCAAAGAATGTTGAGTTCAACACTAGTTCTGGCTCATGTCTTATGATTTAGATATGCCTCCAGAAATTATAAATCATACAGATGAATGATTATAAATCATACATCTCTGGTTTTCTAAAGTATCGTGTTGGGATTTTTCCTGTGGTTTAGTTAAAAATTAATTTTCGGTAGTATATAACTTTTTACATATATATATAAATGTATGTATATGTATATATGATGTTTAAAAAAATAACAAAAAGTCATTCAAAATAAAAGTCACCTCCAAAGAAATCTATAGAGAGTATATACAAGTATACTATATATATATATAATATATATCTATATCTATATATCTATA
>NW_008592874.1:0-20144 GCF_000691845.1 Merops nubicus | reverse complement strand
TCGGGGCCTTGGGGAGCGAGGGTTGCTCGGTCTGGAGACCCGAGTCACCGCTGTTGGAACTTTGCCACAGCGTGAGCAGGGATGTAAATTCCTGTCCAGGTGATGGTTTTGGCTTTGCGGGTGAAGTTTATCTGTCAGAAAAAACACACCTAAGGCTGGGGGCCTTTATGCAGGTATTTCACAGTTCTGCGGAGGGTATTTTACCTGTAGAGATACTATGGGTAAGGTTTCAAAGTATATTTCACAGGAAAAAAAAGGTAATAGGAGTATTTGAAACATAATATCTAATGTTCCTCATTATCGAATTGTAATGCTGTGCTTAGTGTAATTAATTGCACAATCTTGGCCATGCTGCATGTAAATCTTGTTTCTAGCTCATGTTTTGAAGTGTGTTGAAACAAACACAAGTTGTCTCCTGTTGAAAGTGGTGTGTTGGGGAAAATCACTAAAGGAAATAACTTTGAAAAATGTACTTTTCAATTAATAAATCTTTAATTTTTTTTTAAAAAAACATTATTTTCCCTCTGTAGGCCCTGGAGTGTTGACCCGAACTCTGCTCAATGCAGGTGTTAAAGTGGTAGCTCTAGAAAGTAACTCAGCTTTTCTTCCCAATTTACAGGTAGGCCTTTGTAGTACATTTCTGAAACTTAATTAAAGGGAAAAAAGAAATTAATTTAAAATTTTGTAATAACTCTTGAATCAAAAAATAATTACCCAGTGATTGTTACTTGTAATATCTTAATTCTTAATAATAATAATGAGTATTGTTTGGTTTTACATTGCACGTTCAGCAACAGACTGCTTTATAATCACCTGATTTAACATTTTGTTTATGTAGGAGTTAAAGTTCATAATCTTCCTATGAATAGTTTCATGCATAATTTTAAGGCTAATACTGTTCAGAGTCATTGTAATTGTGTAAGTTTAAGCAAGATGTCTGTATGTAGCTTTAAGAAGTCTGTAAAAATGGTCTTGGCTGTTCTGATTATATCATAGTGTTATTTAATCTGTTTTTCTGCAACTGAGTGGTAGTATTAAGGCACTTACATGTGTTGTCCTCTCCTGTTCACCTTGGCTTTGTGTGGATTCAAAGGTGGTCAGGCAGAGAGCTGCAGAAGCTGTGCTGGAAGGATTGTTGTAGTGCTGTAAAATAGATCTTTGGGACCAAAGGCTCACCTGACTTCAGATGTGCATACAAGGCATTCTCTCTGTTTATATGAAGAATTCCAGTCATAAATCATTAAATGCAATGGTTTGCTCAGTTGAGCAGCTTTTTTTGACAAAACATCTTACTAATTTAGGAACATGTTTTAAAGCTCCAGCTGACCAGCACAAAAATGTCCAGATGCCCCACGCAATGAAGGAGGGTATTCTTCATAGCAGCTGTAAGAAGCTGCTCTGAGGTTTGGCCCTTATTGACTGGGTAACAATTTTAGGTAGTGCTTGAACATTATCTTTGGTTTGGGTGTTTTGCAAGACAGGTGACTGCATCCAGATTTCTTCAACTGAAACTGTGTTCAGTCCCTAGAGAACAGCCTGGATGGACAATTAAAGGTAATTTACGGTGACTTCTTCAGACTGGATCCCTTGACTGGAATGGTGAAACCACCTGCTATGTATTCTGAGACACTTTTTGAAGCCATGGGTGTAGCAGCAGTTCCTTGGAGGGCAGGTATGTGCCTATGATCATGTTACAAATAGATCTGAAGGGTGCATAGGCAATTTAGCAAAATCTTTGGGATTTGCTTGAGGTGTATGGTCTATTTAATACATGTGCTGGGTTAATAGATACTGTTTCCTGCATTCCATTTTTATTTAAACTGTAGATAGTTTCAAAAAGCACTTGTGGCAATATGACGTCTCAGGTATTTGCTTGTCTTTAATGCAAGCTGGGCTTAGTTTTGACTAAAGCTTGAATTGTGTTCATTCTTGAACAAGGTGAGCTGATGGACTTTCTTAATTGTCTGTAGTGTAGACATTAGCGTTAATGAGGTTGTCTAGTTTATATTGTGAAATTGTAAAGGTACTTTTGCATGCTATTGAAACAGATGTGCCTGTGAAAGTTTTTGGAATCTTGCCACAAAAAAAGGAAAGGAACATACTTTGGAGGCTTCTTTTTGCCCTGTATGACTGCAGTTCCATATTCAGATATGGAAGAGTAGAACTCAATGTCTTCATAAGTGAAAAAGAGTACAAGGTACGTGTGAGATATTTTACAGGTAATAAAGAATAAGTAGTGCTTCACAGGGCACAAGCCCGTTTATATTGTGTAGTTCAATGTTTTTGCTAGTGAATTTCTTTTTCTGACAAGTCTTGTCCCTTGATGAAGTAACAGCACTGTCAAGAAACATTCTGTTGTCACATAACCACAGATCTTGCAGAGGTGAAGCGACTGGTCCTTGGGAAGGTTTTGCAGCCACAGGCTGGCTGCTCTCCATTGTAACTTGTGAGGTGCTTAAATTCTGTAACATGCTTCAGCACCCAAATTGTTTACTTGTTGTAGGTGATTCAAAATGCCTTCTGAAGAGGATTCAGAGTTACTAAATACCATACTTAGATGCACTTTTGTATGCAGAAATGAAAAAAAAAAAATGAGGCAAAATGCAAGTGATCCACATGCCTTTTTATAAAGGTTCTGTACACAAAGGTGCAGAGCAGCTTTCTGGGTTACGTGTTCCTGATTTATGCTGTCCCAAATGTCTAGAACTGTGCTTATAGTCCAGGGGTACCTTTGCTTTCTGTGAAACTGTGAGCTTCGTACACAGCCACAAACCTTTAATTACTTGAAGCAAGCAAAGAATTCCAGGTGTGCTTACACAACCTGTGTTGTGTCTAACACCCTACTGGAAAAGGAAAAAAAAAAAAGCCTTAAGTATATTCTTCTGTAAAGTGGCAGGTTGGACACCACTGAAATGCCCACTTAAATAGTATGTTTATAATGGCCAGATTTTTGAGCAAATAGGGGGCACCCTATTCATTTAATGTAGTTACTTTGGGCTTTTTATTACTTTTTCTAGTTTTATTGGAACCCTGTAAAATGAGAGTTGTGTGCCTAAGTAAAAGCAATTGGAACCTTCTTTGAGTGGGCACTGTTGCTTCCTTTTTGGTTGATTTGTTTTTTGGTTAATCTTACGACGAGGCACTCTAAATTTATTATGAGGAATTAAATCTCCTTGTTACAATTTACTTCGTTCTTTGCCCAGTTTGAGAATAACCTCAAGGTGTTTTGGTTTTTTTTTTTTTTTTTTCCCTTGCCCTAAATGTTGCCTGGTCTGTAATATTGATCAGGATGATGACTGTGCAAGCTGCGTAATGTTCAGTGAGGTCACCTGGTGTTTGGCTTACTCTGCTTGTGTGTCCTGGGAACGTTATCAGCGTGAGCTGATAACTCTGCCCATGTGAAGGTTTTTATACAAAATACAATCCCTGTTCCTCTTCCGTGTAAAACTTCTCTGCCTTAAAAGGGACCAGAAGGTATAAGCTGGGAATTCCTACACAGTTCAGTTATCAAAGTAACTGCTGGGAAGAAACACTTAAACTGCCATAATGTCTCCAAATCGCATACTAAAAGATGTACTAAAATAGCACAAAGTATATATTTGAGGCCCAATGTAACTTTATCTTGGAATTTTAGACTTAACTATGAATTCCTTAACACTTGTTTTATGTGTATATATATGGATTTTGCTTAAAGACGCAAGCTTCGGTTTTGCAACAAAAACGCTCTTTCTTTGCTGTTTTGTTAGGTATTAACAGCAAAGCCTGGGGATGCGAGGGCTTATCAAGCACTTACTGTACTTTGGCAAGCAGGATGTGACATTCAACTACTGCACATGGTAAGATCTTTGCACCAGCTGACACGGTCTAATAATATGGACGTGTTTTTAGGAAAGAGTTCACTGTGTTTTACTATAGTAAATTAGTTGGAAGCTTATCTGTTTTAATAGTTGGAGCACTATTAAAAATCTTGGATGTAGAAACTTGAAGCAGGTCACGTTTTGTGTAAAACTTTCAATTAAGCAGCACTATGGTGTCAGTATTTTCACTACAAGGCACTGTACTCAAAACCAGGTATTCTCAGAAGCTGATAGATAGGAAAGATATGTCTGCACAACAGATAAATCTTTCCATCTTGCTAAGGCAGTGTGAGATGAGAAGACTGCTCTTCCAGTCTGTCATAGTCTGCTCTTTCTTGTGTCCTCTGCATGTTGCCATCATGTACGATTTTGACTTCTGAACGGTGTTCAGTAGAAATAATTTTTTGAGTCTTGGTGCCTTCATGTTTGAAGCAGGCCTGCTTATCTTGCTAGTCCAAAACAATCTTATGTTGTTAAACACGCCATGGCTTATTTTTAAAAGAAGTTTTTGGTGTTGTCCTTCGACCTCCACGTGAGCAGCACATGGCCATCAACATTCACTTTTTGCTCTTCTGATTTTCCTTTGTTTGGGCTCTGTTTTTCTAGGAACCTGTCTTCATAGTTAAAACGTTTTGCTAATCTAAAATTAGAAGTTCCACTGTTGTCTTCAAAATACCTTATACCACAAAGTATATATTAAGAGATAAGTATTAAGGAGTTGAAGAATAAGGTGATAGTTGTTGAAGTTGGTCATCTGACTAATAGGGATGAATAAAATAAGGAGGTATTCAATGCATTTTTTGCCTCAGTCTTTAATAATACTGGTAGATCTTGGGCTGCCTCGTCCCCTGAATCAGAGGACCACGAGTGTGGGAACAGTGACCTTCCATTTGTGGACACTGAAATTGCAAGAGACCAGCTGTATCAGCTGAATGTTCACTGGTACACGGGCCCTAATGGGATTCATCCCAGAGTATTGAAGGAGACAGTGGAAGTTAGGGCAGAACCTGTCTCAATCATCTACCAAAGGTCTTGGGAGTCTGGGGAGATCCCTGCTGACTGGCAGCTAGCCAGTGTTATTCCAAACACATTGAGGGAAGACCCAGGGAACTACAGAGATGTTAGTATGATCTCAGTGCCTGAAAGAATTATGGAGAAGACCATTCTGGGTACTGTTGAAAGGCGTTTAAGGAATAATGCCATCATCAGGCACAGTCAGCATTGGTTCACAAAGGCAAGTCCTGTTTAACTCATTTGATACCCTTCTATGACAAGGTCACCCTCCTCATGGATGAAGGGAAGGCCAAGAGGGCAAATTGGACCCTGTATTGCATCCATCAAACACAACATGACCAGCCCATCAGAAGAGGTGATTATCCTGCTGTATTCAGTGTTGGTGCAGCCTCATCTTGAATACTGTGTGCAGGTCTGGGCCCCACAATTTAAGAAGGATGTGAAGGTGCTTGAATGAGTCGAGAGGAGGGCAACAAAGGTGTTGAAAGGGCTGGAAGGAATGTCCTGTGAGGAACAACTAGGGATTTGGAGCTTGTCTAGTTTGGAGCAAAGGAGACTGAAGGATGACCTCATTGCTCTGTACAGGTTCCTGAGGAGGGCAAGTGGAGAAGGTGCTGCTCCCTGCTACCTAGGGACCAGACATGTGTGAATGATTCAGAGCTGTGCCAGGGAAGGACTAGACTGAACATTAGGAAGCAGTTATTTACTGAGAGGGTGGTCAAACTCTGGAACAGGCTTCCTACAGAGGTGGTTGATGCCCCACGCCTGTCAGTTTGTATGAGGCATTTGGAGAATGCCCTTAACAACATGCTTTAGGTTTTGGTTACTCTTAAAATGGTCAGGCAGATGGACAAGATAATTGTTGTAGGTCCCTTCCAACCAAAATGTTCTGTCCTATTCTATGTTCTATTATAACAAAACACTTTAATTCTGTAATGTATTTGCTCCCTCTTGTAGGAACCTTGGTCATCATTTGCAACTAATTTGAAAAGTGGGGGACTGGCAGTACCAAAAAGCATGGTAAGATCATGGAGTGCAATTTTGTCCTTTTGGAGATGCAGCTAAACCACTTTAATTAAAGGTTAAAATAACTTTATAATATCATTTACACATGTATTTTTTAGTAAGCCTTCTAATTAAAACTTGCATCAGGTAGATGCATCAAAAGTGCAGTGAGGAACTGCTATGAGATTAGAAACTGAAATAAACTAATATCTTTATTGTCTGTGAAGGAAAAAATACAGTGAATAAACAGCATAAAGGGATGTCAACAGATAGTCTTTTCAAAAAGAAGTTACTGACAGGGTCACATCTACCTGCTTGAACAAAACAAGCATTACTAGAGGTAATAGCACAATCAGTGTGCTGCTGGTTTTGATTAAAATGGTTATTCATGTGTCCAGTCTGGATTCCATGTACTAGTCCATTGCTGAAAAGTGTGAGCCTGAAAGCTTAAATTTGAGAAGTGGAAAAATACCTTGGGTAAAGTTATTTTCTTTTTAGAAAAGTAATGCTATTCCTTTGTATAAAATATTTCTGTTTAATACCAAGAATATAAAATGTTTACTTCACATTTGGTCGTAGCCTCCCTAGGAAACTGCGGTGGTAATACACCGAGTGTTGTTTGCCATGCTGCTGTACGAGCTGAGTGAGGATCAGAGGACGTGGGTGGCTGTGTGCGCCCTGCCCGCTCCGCTGCGTGGCTGTACAGCCAGAGAGAGGCCTGTCGAGGGCAGTGCCTGAGATGCGTTGTCACAGCCTCAGGAGAAGTACAGCTGTGAGATCTATTGCACGATGCATTCATTGCTGCCAATACAGAAGTACGTTTATTTCAGTCAAGGGCTCCACTTCCTCCCAGTTTCACAAAATACTCGAGTTGTGATATTGTCTGAGTGTTACACTCAAATAATTCCATCTTTACGTACAAAAGGCAGATAGCTGTAGTGATCTGATCTGCTACCTTGCATAGTATAGGAATACTATAGCTCATACAATCTCCTGAAGACTCACATCAAGCCTGTGTTGTCTGTTTCAACTAAGAAAGTTCAGTCTTAAAAAGTAAAAATAAAACCAACGTGACAGCATGCCTGTTTTGTTTCCTATTTCCTGTACTGTTTGGGGAGCAGGGGAGGTAAAGTGTCTTTATTCTAGAACAAAATTTTAAAGCCTCAGCTTCCAATGCAATAATCATGTAAGACTTTTAAAACTCTTTTAAGAAACATTGCTGATGGTGCCGATGAAACACTCTTAGCTAAAGGCAGGCGCTTTCTTAAAAATGACTTTTAAGCACTTGTTTTGTTTTTCTTGCAGTGGCTGCCAAATGACCATTTATGTTTGGTACGACTGACTCCTCAGCAAAATCTATTTACAGGAAGCTTGAAGCCCACAAATTCATCTAACTTTGTTTTCATGGTGAAACAGTGTCTTGCTAGACCTAAGTCTAAACTTACTGACAGATTAAAGTAAGTAGGAAATAATTACTCTCCTCAGAGAAATATAGGAAAATATTAAAATATGTTCTTAAATGTTTTATTTATTTGTAGCTGAATTAAACTTTTTTTTTAACTAATTATCTACATGTAGTATAGAAGATTTGATTTTTGCAGCCCATAACACAATATTTTGGGCACTGTTCCTAGCCTGTATTCACAGATGATAAAACCTTGAGGTTTGACAGGAAAGTCGACAAATATTTAGAATGTAGATGTGCAGTAATTGTACCCCCAGAGGTGGTGAGGTCATGTATGTCCACGAAGTTTTCACTCCCTTTACAGACATAATAATGAAGTCACCAGGAGTTTTTCAGGTATAGTAATTAAAAGCTGAAAAAGAGTTTCCGTTTATGACAGACATGAAAGTAATGCCGGTGAAAACAGCTGAAGTTTATTGAAGGTGGAGTGGGCTTGTCCTCAAATAGCTTTCTGTTATCTAATTAAAAAATTCAGCTTCAGACTTAGTTACCACCTGTGCAACTCTAATTATTCTTTTTGGTATTGGAACTTTTTATTTTGCTTTATGATCAGTAGATTTCTGTTTTGCATAAACAGGAAGTGTTTGCAGTCTGGAAGCATTGAGTTCAACTTGTTAATGAAAATAATTAATACATTTCTCATTTGCTGGTAGCAGTTTATGGAAGTTAATTTCCAGCAAGGGGAAGAAAGCCAGGAACTGGAGCTAAACTTGAAGGCTTCTAATGTGCATCTTCTGTGTATTTATAAACCCTTCTCTTGTCTGGGAAACAGTTCATGTATTTGCACATTTATAAAAGGTCTGGTTTTCAGAGCAATGATGTAAATGGAGAAACAGTAGATACATCTATTTATATATAGAAGAAAGTACCGTGGAGATGTGAGCCACGCTTAACTTGTGCTGTACTGAATCATCTTCTTGAAGATGACCTTGGCTTTAATTTCTCAGGCATTTCAGAATAACCCCTTTTTGTGCTGCAAGGCATGTTGCTGCCTTAGGCAGTTGGGGTGGAGGAGAGGGGGCGAGTGGGTACCCACCCTCCAACAAGAAGACTTACGTGGCTTGGTATTGTCTGTGTCTGCTGAGGGATTTATTTGGTAATTTTATGACTGATGAGCAGAGGTTTCCTCCTGTTTGCCATATGGACTGAAAATAGCTTGTGTTGTAGGAAGATGTTAAGTTCTAGAAGCTGCAAAGGAGTGAAATGCACCTTCAGATACTGTTTATTGCACTTTAATTTTTCACAGAAGGAAATGCTCCCTTATGATTTTTTTTTTGTTTGTTTGTTTCAGTTCCTGGAGCTTGGACAATGCTGGTAAATTACTGAGAGAGCTAGAAATTCCAAAAAGTGCTGAAACACGTCACTTATACCCAGAAGACTATAAGCGTCTTTTTGAGGCTTTGCAAAATTCTAATATATTTACTGAAACCTGGTTCCATGATGAAGTCTTGGAAAGTATAAAGAACATAAACTTACAAATCTAAAGCTGCTGTCTTTTGGAAGATCACCTTTGCTTCTGGAAGATTACTTTGATAAGAAATGATTTAAATAAAATCGGAGATACTGTTAGCTAGATCATTTCCTGTCCAAACAGGAAAAGAAACTTAGCAAGTAGCAAGAGCCCTTCTACAGGATGAAAGTCATGGATTCAAAGTTAATTTGATCACAATCATATCTAGAATGGACAAACTTTGTATCTTTTCCAGGAGCATATTAGTGACCTGCTGCTTTTGGATGTACCACTTACAGCAGTGTATCAAAAAGTACTGTTTATATTTACAACATCTGAAAAAAATGGAACAGACCAAATATCATTATTTGTGGGGTTTGTCTTGTAGCGCTCAGTCATTGGAATGCTTTTTCTCAGATTCCCAAAATACAGAGGTCTTTACAACAACTGAATCTGTTATGTTGTCTCCTGACCTACAAACCTTTCAGTCTGTAAAGTCAACATAATATTAATAAATTAGTGGGGGGGGGGTTAGAAGGCAAGGTAATGACATCGTTATAAAACATCATCTGAGAGTTGTCTGTTTGTTTTTAACTAAAGATTGTTCTATCTCCGGGGGAAAAAGTTGTAACAATTCTTTCTTTTGAAAATTTGAAAGGAACACTGGGCTGCCTGTTCTAGATCACAACATGTGAACACATATATGCTTAAGACTTTATCTTATTTTAGGTCTAAAACCAAAGTCACCAGACCATTCAATGCTGTGTAAGTTTGGGAAAAAAAAATCATTACCTGCAAACATTGTCAGTATGTATTTGTTTCATGTGTATTATATGTACAAAATAATTTGCTTCAAAACCATATGCTATTAAAATTAATTTTTTAGTTACAGTACTCTATAATACAACCTGTTCCTCATTTCTCTCCCTGTCTCACCATGTAACTGTTCTGTTGTTGTCCGATAGTGCTGGCAGGCTGTAGTGGTTCTGTGTTCTAGGCTGTCTCCTCTGGGAAGTGCTGTTGATGAAGAGATGCCTCAAGTGAGCAACAGGTACTCATCTCTGTCTTCCTCCTGCAGTTCCTGCTGCAGAAGAACAGCTGAGTTGGAGCAGCCTTAGCTGACACTGCTTGCTAGGCTGCAGCTGTCTAAGCTGCTGGTAACCTGCTGCAGGGTTGCAATGAAACTACTGGAAAGACTGAACTTGCAGTCTGTCTCAGCATTACTGGTGTTCTGGTGTAGGTTTTGAATATCTGAGGCCTTTCTGTTTACATCTCTTGCTGTGTCAGATAACTTGCATTATAAATTGACCACGAATGGCAAACTGGTGTTAACAGAAGCAATTCCAACCTTTTTCACTCTCAGGAGATGGTTACTGTCTTATCTCCTGGTCTACAGGAACGCGGGGTCTCCTGGGCCGATTCCCCCCAACACTGAATCAGACACCCTGCTCTTGTTGCAGCAGGGTACCTGATTCATATCAACGTACCACCAGTATTCAATGCATAAAATATAAGGCCACCACTGTCTATTATATAAACTTCTTTAACTGTGTTGCTGATAAAATTTCAAATGTGAACTGAAAAAAAAAAAAAAAAAAATTTGTTGTGATTTTTTAGATGCTGTTGGAAAACAGCATTTCTGGAGCCAATGCAGGTAACAGCAGGAGTCTGTAAGTGGAAGGATTGTTCTGTAACTGGGGACTTGAAATGAGGAGATCTACTGCTAACCAGAACTCTGCCATTAAACCTAAGTGTAAGTAGCGTGTTTATCCCTGATCTCAAATGTGAAATGAAGAGGACTATGGCTGTTAAGTGGTTTTGGTATTGATGGAAAAGAGGGGGAAACAAAATGGAAATGACTGGTGTATATGAATAAATACAGGAGAGTGAAATTGAAGAAGGTCTGTGGATTTGATTAATTGATGCTATCCACTCGGTACTTCCTACTGTTGCAAGTTTACAGCCTCTGTAGGATAATGTTGAATGCAAACTTTCACTGAAGTGTTAAATTGCATAGAAAGGTTTCTCATGCATTTTTGTTATGGTTTTTAATGAATCCTGTACTACTTTTGTTCCTTTGCATATTTGCCTTTGCCATATTCCTCAATACGTTGATGGAAAATTGAACCAATATCTCTTCAGTTATTTTTGATTCATATAAATGCGAGGACAGAACTTGCAGCTAGGAAAACAGTGTATAAATTCAAGTTCATATTTACAGTTTAATAACCCTCAAAATGCTGTTTGAAGAGAAATCAAAACTGCAAATTCACTCAAAATTTAAGATGCTTAACCTCAGAAGATAAGATCATGCTAGCTTTTGAAACTAAGGTTTACAGGAGCTACTTTCCTATCATGGCAGGTTAGCAAAGTTTTGCATTTCTGAAAGTGCATTAATCTGTGAGTTACTGTGCAGATAGAGTAATTAATAAAAAGTGTTTTGATATTAACGCCATTTGAAAATTCTGCACAATTCTGTTTATTTTTTACATCATTTTCTTATGACAGTATAAGATACAAAGTAATAGGTTTTAAAAAATACATGACTTAGCTGCAAGCTGTTGGGCGGATTTCTTCCTGTTTTGCTGTCTTTGTGATCTGGGATGAGATGAAGATTGCAAAATATTGAATAGAAGGTCCACAGTATAGTATATTCCTTTTAATTATTTTGGGTTGTGACTTCTTTTTTTCCCTTTTTTTCTTTTTAAATTGCTCCCACTCTTCAAATACTGTTTCTTAGAGGAGTTGCCAAAAAAAAAAAAAAAATGGCCATATTAAAGCACAAATATATCATAGTTTGTATATTGATTGTAACTTCAGACGTGCTAGGTATTTTCTCATGGCCATCATCATTTGTGCCGTCCATCTGCCTGTAAAAGAAAATTATGACTGATCGCAATTGCCTGAACTATATTAAAATCATAGCAAATGAATATAAATGGAAAGAAACCTGATCCTTACAATGCCCAGTTAATGATAAATTTTGCCGCTCAGAATTACAAGATCAGTCAAGTTGGACTCTATAGTTAGTTGGCTTTTGATCCAGCAGAAGGGTTTGTGACCATGCACTAATTAACACAGTAGATGATGTGATGAGGGGTTGTTAAGGTGGAATGTGTATATACTGGCTTCTAGGCTTGTTAGCATTGGGCATTTTAATAATTACAGCTTAGCCTTGCAGGTAATAATGATAATGCTGATAGAAATATCAACATAAAACTTGAGAAACCTATCGTGTGATATAGTTTAAGATGTGTAAATGTGATAGGAAGAACCTTCCTGAGAAACATGTTGAATTAATTGTTCCGGCAGGCTAAACGCGATCTATGGGGCTGTAGATTGAAAACTCCAGTCTAAGCTTTGTAAGCCTTTAATTAGCAAAGCTGTACCTTTCTGCTGTAAGCATTAGGAAAACGGGAGTAAGTAACTTCTCCAGAAAGGACAAGAAGTGAGTGGGAGCGAGGTGTTTACTCACACTAAATCAATATTGTTCAGTAGCTATTGCGTCTTTCCTTGGGTGTGCTGCTCAACACGTCACTGCTAAAACCAGACACGCTGGCTGTCCCCAGCTGATAGAACACAACGTGCAGGAAGCACACAAAGCCCAGGGGAAATTAGGGGTAGTTAAGATACACAAAATGGAACATTCAGTTACTTAAAATGTAAGCAAGTCCTTAACACTTGAGGTAGTTGATCCTATTGATAAGACACCAAATGAGATGAGCAGCTAAGAAATTATGCTGAGAAATTTAAGAAGGTTGTTTCTGCCATCTGAAGGAAATGTGAGTGTTTGAGGGAGGGAAAACTCAAATGCAATTACAGAATAGTAGGATGGTTTGGGTTGGAAGGGACCTTAAAGATCATCTAGTTCCAACTGCCCTGCCATGGGCAGGGACACCTCCCACTAGACCAGGTTGCTCAAAGACCCATCCAGTCTGGCCTTGAACACTTCCAGGGATGTGGCATCCACAACTTCCTTGGGAAACCTGTTCCAGTGCCCTCACAGTGAAGAGCTTCTTCCTAATCATCTAATCCAAATCTATGCTTTTTGAGTTTACAGCCGCTACCCCTTTCCTCTCCATAGGGGGAAAAAAAAAGTAGAAAGTTATTATAGAGTTAGTAGTAAAAAAATCAACAGGTAAAATCTATGTAACTGAGTGGAATCTTTATGAATTTGTACTTAAAATACTTCTGCAGTGAGTTTTTTGCATTCTAGAATTGATTTTTAACTAGCGCACCAACATTAAAAGTGAAGAGACCTCAGCAAGACATTGTGTTCATAAAAGATGTCTGTGCGTTCAACTAAATATTTGATAGCTATCCTATGCCATTAGTGACATGGATTTTGTACTAATTAAAAACGTAGGATTTTGGAATGGCTATTGCACATTTATGACAAAAAAAAAGAAAAAAAAAGCAGAATTTGGATTATTTTATTACTGCAGTTCCTTCTGTAAAACATGCTGTCTTGAAATAGAAGAGCTGACCTTCCACTAGAGTGTCTCATCTACTGGCAGTGAGGAAGTATCATTAATTCAGCAGCATCAGGTGCAATTAAGTGCTACCACCCACAGAAGTGCCTCCATTACATGCCTTGACAACTACTTCTGACCAGGATATCTCATATGTTTGAAATAGCTGTTGGGAAGCCTGACCTGTCCGGGTCAATGGAGGATTTAGGCATATAAAAACCCCACACTAATAATACGGATTAAGTCAACAAAATATAGTTGAGGACTAAATAGCCGCTTACTGGAATGCATAGTTATAATATCATTAAACTTTTTATAAAATTCAGACTGATGTTTCCAAAACCAACTGAGTTGATTGCCATTGCTCCAAGACTCTTGAATGGCCCTCACAGGCAGATCAATGCATAAACTGTAGATGTAGATCTCCAGAACCAGCTTCCCAGGCTCTCCTTATGGATGCCAAAATACACAACACTGCATCAACAACGTTTATGCTGTGTTTAAAATCTTATCTATACTAGAAAAGTCTCTAGTACTACAATTATGTTGTCATAGCAATTGAAATGCAATGTCAGCCACAAGTTGTTCTTGGGCTTCTGTGGCTTATTTCACTTCACAATTTGGACTAAGCTGATGAAAGCCCCTTTCTTCAGGTGTGTTTGTACTTGGGGTTTTGCTAGAGGAGCTAGGCTCTCTCAGGTTGTGATTTTATTTTACGTGCACATGTGGAAGAAGACCATCATTCCCTCAGACACATTTTTGTACTTTGTGAGATTTTTGTTGTGTTATACGACATGTGAGAAAACCTGACCTGGAAAACTGAGAAAATAATGAAAACTACATCTGGTGTTGCACATTCATATGAGCTCCTCCCCGAGGGTGCTTATTTTCAGTTCACAGTTAGGACTTCAGTTTCATGCTTCTTGTATATTGCTTGACCATTCTTCTATTTATCCACCTGAAAGACAGACATTAACTTCTCATATTACTGAGTTTGTTTGTTACAGGTTTGGGGCAATGCCTGCTTAGAATTTGAAGAAAACAGAATAGACAAAGAAACACAGAAGATTAAATAGGTGGAGGAGTAAAGCATACCAGCCAAATACACAGGTAGTTGTTTAAGATTTAATAACTGCTAAGGATAATTCTTGAGTATTTCATAATGTCACTGTAATCAAACAATTAAAAAAAAAATTCTAGGAAAACCAAAGATAAGCATAGTAATGTGCATAACTATCTGATTGCCAGATTGCTGTCAGTTCTTTTGGTAATGGTTTTACATCACTGCAGTATTTAGATGAATGTCAAAATACATTTTTTCTGTGGGAATCCTGTGAGTTGACATACATGGGTTCTTCCCAAGAGCAGTATTTTGGATATGCATATTGTTGCTTCTGATTACCCTGTTGCAACTTGGATGAAAACAATGGCAGACTGAAATAATCACTACTGAGAACAAAAATTAGTATGTTTTAGAAATTAAATTCTGTTTTGCATAGCTGCTCAGTCTCTATCATACTGTTCTTCGACAGGATGACTCAACACTCCTTTCCAAAACACAAGCCCTAGCTCCCTCTGTAGGCCTAATAAGGAAAACCAAAATCAGTCTGTGCTGTTCAGCACATTTAGCCTGTATCACACGTGCCTCATAAATGAATGAAAGCTACGCAGACCCGTATGGAAAGCACTTACCTTCTCATGGGCTTTAGGCATCACTGCTTCAGATTAGTGCTCATAGTCAATCATGCAAGTGATTTTGCATTTCCACTGACTGATGGCTCTGACAAAAAGTAGGTGTATAGGGTGCATTCCTCATGATGCAGACTGATAAGAGCTTGGGTACTGAGCAGCTCCTGGCTCAGCCATACTTCTTTGTATTCAGATCCCAATGAGATCCAGAAATATGCCCAAATACTAGCTCATAAGTAAAATGCTCTGTTTTGGGATGCTTTTTTACTGAATCATTATTGCTTCTGCAAACCAAACTGTTTGATCAAGGTAATTAACGGAGAGGTGTATCATCTTCTACAATGAATGGGTTTACAAATCTTGAAGCCCCTGCCTGAGACCTGACCTTTTTATGCTGGTTTCAGTGTTGTACCAGTGAAGAAAAGATGCTAACAAGCCCAGTATGACTTTCCCTTCACAGTACATGAAGAATGCAGCAGACTTGCTGCATTCATGAACATCAGGCACCTGGCTGGAGGGGCTTCCTGGTTTTCTGTGACCTCCTGCAGTACATGGCCCTTGGCCAAGATGGGCCACCCACCCCTGTGCAGGAGACAGCCTGTGGAAGTTCCCTGTATTACCTTCAAAGCTGTGTGTATGCAACCTGCACATATCCTCGTGCCACTTTTATTTTTGTATGTATTTTTTTCCACTTCTGGGTCAGCACTGAGGCTGGAGAAGGCCACCGTGGCAGCAGGAACTTCCATCACCTCTGGTCCCTCCCGAGGCTGGAGTGCAGTGGTGCGAGGCACGTGGCAGAACGGTCCCAAATCTCGTGCTTATCACGGTTTATTAGACATTTCTCACTGTCTTGTTCCCTTTTAAAACATACTGACCAACCCAGAAAGCAACAAGTAATTGAAAAACCTCCAACATACTCCTGTTAGTATTGGCCACAGAACCACTGATAACCACGTTGTTTTGTATCACGGGGCAATTTGCTAACAGAACTGTTCACCCCCTGTCTCTGTTTAAGGACTTGGGGGGAGTAGGACCCCAAAGAGCAGAATTTGTGTTCCCTCTCCCTATCTCTCAGTTTTCCCAGGTAAAGAGATAAACAAAGCAAGGCAGGGGTAATAAGAGGCTTTGCACCAACTGGAAGTGAACTAAAGATAAAATATATTATTTAACAGGGAACAGAAAGCAAGAAGGGTAGGAATTAATAGGGTAAAGAGATTACAAGGGTAACAAAGTAAGGAGGGGTAAATTTCCAAAAATACAAATCCACCCCTCTCTATTTCCACTTCCCATTTCCTGTCATAGTCCTTTTACCAGGTGAAAGTTCCTTCACATTGAGAATTAGAGTCATTTGTCTCGACTGTCTCCCAGGGCGGGTTCTTCTGCAGGTCTTCTCTCCTTTGATGGCCAGATGCAGGCTGTCTTTGGATAGTGATGAAGCAGTCTCTTTCTGGCAGGTCCTCAGGTGGAGTAGCGTGCTGTGGATTTCACACTGGCTCTTTTGCTGGACACTACGGAGTTGTTCAACTGGGAAGAAAGAACTTAGAACTTATTAGTATTATAACTATAATACACACTTATCTTATGCAACTATTTACAATCACTGCACATTATTTAACTGTTTACAACTGCTATACACTACTTTTATTAACCATTCGTAACTACTATACAATGCCTCTATTAACAATTTACAACTATATGTTGCCTTTTATTAACTATTTACAACTGTAATACACCGCCTATCCCAGCCCCTATCACCCATCCTGACATTAGCCCCTTCCTGCTAGAGATTTTTCTGGGGAATACACTGGAATTCTCTGTTCTCCAGCATAACCCAGTAGGTGCTACCAGGACCATAGGCAGACACCACCCCTCGAGTAGGTTTGTCTTTAGCAGAGGCAGTAAACACCCACACAGATTTTCCCAGCAGATTCCCTTCACATACCACCGGGACCCCACCTCCATCTGTTTTTTGCAAGAGGTTTGACCGAGCAGGACACCAGGCCATTGTGGCATTCAACCTTTCCTGCAGCTGGTGCATGGTAGGAGACGTGGAAGATCCACTCGATCCCATGTTCCTTTGCCCAGCTACTGACGAGATGATTTTTGAAATGGGTCCCGTTGTCCGACTCGATCCTTTCTGGAGTGCCATGTCTCCACAGGACATTCCTCCCCAGGCCCAGGATGGTGTTGCGGGCAGTGGCATGAGGCACAGGGTATGTCTCCAGCCATCCCGTGCTCCCTTCCACCATCGTTAGCACATACTGCTTGCCACTGTGGGATCGAGGCAGGGTGATGAAGTCTATTTGCCAGGCCTCCCCAGACCTGTACTTGGACCACCGGTTCCCCTGCCACAGGGGCTTCATGCGCTTGGCATGCTTGATAGCAGCACAAGTGTCACACTCACTGATGGCTTGTGCAAGAGTCCATGGAGATGTCTACCCCTCTGTCACAAGCCCAGTGGTAAGTGCCATCTCCCCCTTGGTGAGCAGAGGAGTCAAGCGCCCAGCGGGCAAGAAAAACTTCCCCTTTGTGGTCCCAGTCCAAGTCTATTTGGGAGATTTTGGCAGCCAGGACTGTTTGGTGGTTTTGCCTGTGCTCCTTGGTGGCCCTGTGTTCAGGTATGTGAGCATGTTGGGGATGGCTGCCGCACCTGTCACAAGGTCCTCTGTTGCTAGCAGCTCCATCTCTTGGGTGAGACAGGCCACTCCAGTAAACTGGGGCAGCCCTTCTCCTGGATGTGTTACCTGCACTGTTACCATTTCTCAGCTCCTGTACATGGGCCCCACAGTGCAGAGGCAGGCTGACCATATCATCTGTCCATGTTCTTGCCGTGGTCGCAGAGGGTACGCCACAGGTCTCCACACAATGTCCCTCGCTGAATCTGAAATGATCTTTCTGGAGGGTGAGAAGTGTGCCTCTTCCTAATTGCTGACACATGGGTCCACTCAGAGGGGGAGTAGGAAGGTGAGGTATTATTCCCCTTCTTCCTCTCAGACATGGAAGCTTTAACTCCCTTGATGTCTTTCTGCAAGGCTTCTAGAGCTGACACCAGGGTTTTATCTGAGACACTGTCCTCATACTGCCTCAGTTGGTTAGAGAACTCGTGGATGGTTGGGGGTTATTAGAAAATCCCTCCAGGATCTCTGCTTCCAGTGCTGAGGCCTAATTATTAGGGGCCCATTACATAAGTTTTTTTAGGAAAGCCATTCGCACAGGCACCTCATCAGGGCTCATGGGGAGCTGGCCCTCTGAGTAAATTATGTCCAGTATAGCGATCTGTCTCAGAGAAGAAATTCCCTGCTCGGTAGCTGTCCATTTTTGTACCATCCACAGCAAATCATCTTTGAAGGGGTATCTTTCTTTTACAGCAGTAATAAGGCGGACCCACAATGTATGGACTCCAGTCAGCCTTCCCAAGGCCTTATCTACCCCAGCATCACGAGACAGTGACCCCAGCTGGCGAGCTTCTCTCTCATCCAGTTCGATTATGTGTGCCCCAAGGTCCCAGCATCTTAGAAGCCAAGCTGGGAGAGACTCACCCTGATTTCTGCTGAAATCCTGGCATAAGTGTCTCACATCTCTGGGGGGAATGGAAGATATAGTTACCACCTCATTGTCACAATCTGAATCCTCTGCTGTTGGTTTACTCATAGAATTCAATCCAGCCGAAGTCCCTTCTCCAGTATCTTCACTCGGGCTCTGTCTGTCAGATTTCTGTAGCCGCTTGCGGCGTGTCGTTTTAGGTGTAAGAGAGAGAGAATGGTTAACATCTGAGGGGTTGTGCCCCGGGGCTCCGGCCGTCACAGCCGCGGGCGGTTTGAATCTCCGCGGTTGCGGAACCGGTTTTTCGGCGGGGGTTGGGGCTGGGGCTGAGATGTTCACCGCTGCCCCGCAGAAGCTAGCACCAGGCATTTTCGCTGCGGCTCGGCCGCACTCACACTCGCTCCGGCCTAAAAGCCTGCTGGCCGCTTGGAATGTGCCTCTCAAAGCGGCTGCCGCCCCTCCCCACACTCGCGAAACCGCGCCGCTCCACCATAAACACTGGATGGCGTTCATACTTAAAGAACAGACTACGATAATGTACAACTTATCGCCCACACCGCTCTCATGCTGGCAACATACATCGCTGCGCTCGTTAATAGAGGCATGTTTTGAGTAACACAAATTTTCTGCAGCAATAATATTTCTAAAGGTCATCTTATCTCTTAAGTACACGTATAGATTACCTGGCAAGCCTTTAACCCAATTAAGAATCAGATTTGTCACCATTATAATCATAGGGTATGTTATGAAGCTTTCTGTTATTCTACACGTCATAAACCCCACTACTTCCAGAAACAGAATTTTTATAAGTTCCATTTTTTAAAAAATTTTCCGATATTTTCCACAAAACAAATTTAAAATCCCCGTGCCCCACGTTGGGCGCCAAGTTATTCTGCCTCCGTTCAAGGACTCGGGGGGAGGGGGGCAGAACCCCACAGAGCAGAATTTGTGTTCCCTCTCCCTATCTCTGTTTTCCCAGGTAAAGAGATAAACAAAGGAAGGCAAGGGTAATACAGGCTTTGCACCGACTGGAAATTAACTAAAGATAAAATATATTATTTAACAGGGAACGGAAAGCAAGACGGGTAGAAATTAACAGGGTAAAGAGATTACAGGGGTAACATGGTAAGGAGGGATAAATTTCCAAAAATACAAAACCAGGTGCTGTGTTGAAGCTCCCTTGTACTGGATCCCGATGGATTGATGTGGATTGAAGCTGGATTCTTGATGGATGCAGGTGGAAGAAAAGTTCTTTGGTGTGGATGAAGGCGGAAAATGAAATCCCAAGATGGCCACCGCCACGTGCTAGAAAAGAGAACGGCAGAGGAAAAAAATCCACCCTGAGTCCCGCTCTAGACCACAGCAAACAAAGAACTTGGGTTTTCCTTTCTCCTGCTTTTATAGACCCTAGCAGGAAGTCCCGAAGACAGGAAGAGGGGAGTGGGAATAGAAGAGGTCTCCGCCTCTTCTCATTCAGTTTTGCCCATGGGGGCGGAGCTGGGCGTAGCCCCGATAGCGCATACCCCTCCCCTCAGATTTCAGAACCCCACCCCCCAAGGAAAAGCGGGATTTTTAATCCATCACACTCCCCCTTCAGACAACGGATTCCCCGCGCCCCGCGGCACAGGCGAGAGATCCGGCCGCGGCCC
>NW_008592873.1:10417-10663 GCF_000691845.1 Merops nubicus | reverse complement strand
CTGTGGAGGGAGCAGGTCGAAGGTGCTGCCTTCTGGTTGCTCTGCTGCCACTCTGGGATCCAGTCCCCCCCAGGCAAGCTGCAAGCGGCTCTTTTGGTGTCGGAGCCAGCACATCAAAGGGGCAGCGAGCAGCTTAAAAAACCCCAACCCCAAAAAGCCCTCCGAAGCCAAAGCGAGCCCCCCCAACGCGGGGCACCAGCCAGCAACGCCCCCCGGGTACGGCTCGCGGGGGGCGCGGGGGGGGGG
>NW_008592873.1:10070-10307 GCF_000691845.1 Merops nubicus | reverse complement strand
GAGCAGGAGGCAGCTGTCTTCCCACAGAAGCAGCCTCCCTGTGGCCCCACAGGGCGAGCACCGAGGGGGGACTGGCTCAGCCAGCCCACGTGTGCCCTGTTCCTGCGGGCACCACCTCGTCTGGCTGTGACCAGGGAGGGCAAACGGAGGCACCCGGCAGGAATCTCCCTTGGGAAAGGGATAATTGCAGGGCCCAAGCTGCCAGCGAGCCCCACGGTGCCTCTCCCCGTCCCACTG
>NW_008592873.1:0-9830 GCF_000691845.1 Merops nubicus | reverse complement strand
CCACCAAGGTACCAGCTGGGCTACCCACAGCCCGGCTGGATGGCCAGCAAGTGGCCACCCTGTAGAGCACCAGCCCCGGGCAGGCAGGGAGCCAGTGCTGGGGCCACTCAAGGGAGTGTGACTCCAGGAAGGGAAAGGCGGGGAGAAAAAAGGGGAAAAAGGCAAAGGAGGGAAGGTCCAAGGTCCTTCAGCTCCACGGCTGATTCACCTGCTCAGCCAGCAGGGCTGGGGCTGGAGGGCAGCGTGGGCAGGCTGAGTCACCCCCGCCCTCTGCAGCAGCCCAGGAACACAGAGAGTGAAACCTGCTGTGATAAACGCCGGGCTGGGAGCAACCTGCAAGAGCTGGGACAGGCCCACCAGCCAGCCCCGAGCCAGCAGCCTCCGGGGCTCCAGGCTGCCCACCAGCCCCCCATGGACCCAGACCTCCCCCTGCCTTCCCCCTGCCTTGGCCCTGGGCTCCCAGATGCTTAAAAAAAAGCTCATCAGCCTTGAGGCCGGCAGTGACCATCCATCAGAGCCTGGCTTGGCCAAGGGGCTTTGTGCAGTGAGCCACAACCTGCTGATCTCCCAGAGAAGCACAGTCCTGCTCCACGGGATGGCTGTGTCCCCAGCCCTGTGCCCAGCTTGCTCACAGGGTTAAGGGCTTTTTATCCCCACCCCCCTCCTCCCCTCCTTGCTGCTGGATGAGAAGCTGCTTAGGATTCAAGAAGACTTGGAGCAACTGCTGGTGAAGGGTGAAAATAAAATCATCCTCCTAAGTTTCAGGCTGGGGAGCAGGGTGTCAGTGGCACTGAGCAGCTGCTCTTCCCTCGGGGCAGCCCACTCCTCATCCCCATCCCCATCCATGCCCTGTGGCTGGTGTGGGGTACAGTGTAGGGCAGTGGGTTCCCAGGCTCCTGCCCTGTTCCCCCACGTGCCTGGGGCAGCATGTGTGTGCACAGCAGTCAGCAGCCTTCTGGAGAAGCCACGGCTGTAAGAAACCTGGGGGTGGGACATGTCAAACCTCCCTCCACTGCCCAGCGTGGTGGCAGTGCCAGGAGGTGACTCACTGGGCTCATAGTGTGCCTGGGAGGGTGTTTCTTCCCTGTGGCAACGCAACACCCCACGACTCCCATGGGGCTGTGTTGCTCCTGAGCATCCCACCCTAACGTAGGGACTTCCCTTCCCTCCTCTGGAGAACACCCAAAGTGTCCCCAGCACCACACAGCCGGGTGATGTGTCCATGTAGCCCAGTTCCTAAACTAGGGGTGTGTGGAGATGAGCCACCCCAGGGTGCTGGGGCACCTGGAGACACATTCAGGGCTTGGGAAAGATGTGATGACTTGGGCCACCCAAAACCTTGGTCACCTGGTGATGGTGGCATAAATAAGAGGTTTATTTTTAATTATTAATCATGCCAACACAGTTGTCATTCAGTTCTGAGCAGGGGTGAAGGAAGCTGTCCCACAGCACTACTGTTGGAGCCTTCCTTATCACCAGGAGAGGAGGTGAGTGAGTGGATGGCTGTGCCTGAAGGGGATTTCTGGGTGCAGGAGTCGTTGTGCTCCTCCTGCCCTTGGCCAGAACTTCAGAGCTTTCCCATGGAGCAGGCAACCGGTCTTTGACGTGCAAGTGAAGCAGGAGCAGCTGTGAGTCACCAAAGATGAAGGTCAAACTCCTCTTATCAGCCGGGGAGAGGCTGGGCTGTGGGCTGGGCATGCTGCAGAGAAATGTGCTCAGAGGGCAGCTGGAGCCCCAAATCCCAGCTCCAGGGAGACCTCCACCCAGGGAGGATGTGAAGGGCGACCATCTGGTTGTCTTCTTCCATTGCCTGTTTCCCAGCAGCTGCTGATGATGATGGTTTTTGGTGGTGGTGTGAGCAGAGAGGCACCAGTAGGGCAGTTAAATGAGCCGTGGGTGGTGAAGCACCCACGCTGCTTCCCACGGGGTGCTGGGCTCCTGTCACCCACTGCTGGAGTGGCTGCAGATAAGTCCCATCCGGGAGGGAAGGGAATGAGTGAGCCTGGCAACGTCCGGGCAAACAAGAAGTGCTGCCACAGCCCTCCTCCGTGGCTGGAGGAGCACAGGGAAGGAGATGGGCTCACTGAAACCAAACGTTTCTCCTCCTGCTCTCACATAACACCACACCTCAGGGTCTCACAAGGCACACGAAGGATGGAGAGGTGCCTGTGCAAGCCCAGAGAGGCTTCTAGAGACACCTCAGCAACGACACCAGCTTGGCAATGCCCGTGTTGGAAACTCCAGCCTCATTTGCCATTATTTTGGGCCAAATTCTTGATTTTTTATTCCTGTTCATTGGTTTCCTGTTTGCAAGGAGCTGCTCTACCTGTGGCCCCACCAGCCTGGCCGCCCCCCACAGCTCCTGCTGCAGCTCCAGACCCCACCACCCTGGCCAAGGGTTTCCAGTCATGGAAAAACGTGTCCAGCTCCATGACTTTGACGCCTGCTCCAGTGAGGCTGGAGGAATGGCTTAGTCACCCCGGCCTCCTGCCAAGGAATTTAACTCCTTTTGCTCCATTTGGAGGCTAATTCCCAGCTCTGAGCCAGCAGGATTCAATACTTTCAATACCCAATAGTCAATATGAGGAAAGTATTGAGGAAATGAGGAATAGAAAGCAGCTTATCCCTGTGGTAGAGCCCCTCTAGTTACCTAACCTCCAGAAAAGCTCAGGGAAACCCATCCCAGGGTGGTAACTGCCAGTCAGTGCTACCTGTCTTTGCTGACAGAAGGGACACCAGTGATTTGGGGTTAATAGCTAAGCTTTTATGACATCTGGCCCAGCAAGCACTCAGTGACTACTCCACAGTGAGGGGGTTGCTATGTTTTAAGCTATCACACAGCATTAAGAGGGTTCCTGTGTTTTCAGCTCAATGAAAATCACTTTTCCCCCACAGCTGTACCAGGCGCCAGGCTGGAGCCCCACTGAGCCGACCAAGGGCACGTGGAGGGCAAAGTCTGGGCATGAGGCTGCCCAAGGAATCCCAGTGAGTGGGGCCAAGGCTGCCCCCAGTAAGGCACTGGGATGCCCTGGGCTGGGTGACATGTCTCTGCCCCCTCTGTGTGTGCCGGGGCTGTTTCCTCACCCTTAACCTGGGAACTGGCTGCCCTGGCTCCAGGGAAATTTATTTTTGGCATGTCCCTGGGGGAACAGAGCCCGGCCAAGGTTACGTGCCAAGCACCCTCATTTCCTCCCTTTAACTGCCTCCCTGCTTTATCACAAACTTTCTCACTTCATCTTTTTTTTCCACTCGTAAAGGCTGCGGTCGCTGGTGCCTCCAGCAGCACTGGCACAGGCTGCCCCCGGGCCACCCGGCTGCTGGGCCACCGAGCCACGGGGCCACCAGGCTTGTGCCCGTGCCCAAAAGTGCCACAAGTGCTCCCTGCACAGGACAGAGAGGGCTGCAGGCAGCACGGGGACCAGCAGCAGGAGGAGGAGAGTGGCATCACTGATGCTCCCCACTTGCCTTGGCCCAGCAGGACAGTTGGGCTTGGCCTGGGACAAGCCCTGAGCTACTGATTGCAAATATTTGTAGAGGTGGAGCCAGGTGTTTGGCTATGAGACAGGCTGAGTAACCAGCAGGAAAGAAGGATGTTTGGCTTTTCACATGTTACCCCATCAGCAGAGCCCCAAGTGGGCTGCTGTCCCCTAAGCCGGCTGCTGCTGTCCCCCAAATCAAAAGGCAAAGGACAGGGACAATGTGGGTGGCACCTGGAGTTTATACACACCAAGTCCTGCAGCTCAGGGCTGTTGAATTCACCCCAAAGCCTTTTATTTGGCATTTGGAGTAGGGGAATAAATCAGTAGTGGGTGAGATGTGGGAAAGTCAATGAAAACTGGAAAAATATACCTTGCTGATTGCCCTTCTCCTTTTTATCCTGAGTTTTAGGAATTTTTTTGCTTCCCTGTGGTTTTTGGATTTAATTGAAGCACCTGAAACTGATGCATGAAAAATATTTTGTTTTTTTTTTTTTAATCCACCATATCAGACACCCATTTCCTGGTGGAAATGCACTGGCAGTGCTGGCTGCACTGGTGGAGAGCTGGCCACGGGTGGGGGTTTAGCAGGGTAAAATTTGGGGGTCAGAGGGTGATGTGAAACAGGATGTCAGCACTACTGCCTGTTCAGGAGGGAGAGGAAGCTTCTCCCTCTCCAGCTCCTCCCCCCAGCCCAGCCCTGGCCACTGCTGGGAATGCTGCACTGCAGGGTTTGGCTTGTGAGGGCTCTCCAGCCTGCCTGGAGACAGGGAACATCCCAAATCTGGACAGTGCCATGGCCTCATCTTCCCCTGAAACTCCCTGGAGTTTGCTGATGTTGTGGTTAGGTGGTCCTGCAACACCTTCCAGTGTTTACTCTTCAAGTTTACACACTGTTAGTTGAAAAGAAAAAGGCAACAAGCAGAAAGCAGGGCTAGGAGGATCCAGGCCACCCTGGAGGATGCACCAAGCAAGGAGCAAAATCCTGCTGGGCTTGGACGTGAGGCAGGACAGCCCACTCAGCTGGACCTGTTGCACTCTCCACACCCAGCTGAAAATGGGGAAAAGATGGTTCAAAGCCACTGCCCTGCTCTCTGTGGCTTCTGAAAGGGCAGGTTGTTGGGAGCACTGACCTCCAGTTCAGCGTGTGGTGTCAGCATGTTCCTCCAAGGCTTGGCCCTTCATAATCTCTGGTGAATGTCATTGCTGCAGCACACCAGGGTGATGAAAGGCTGGCTGGCAGCAGACAGGCTGAATGGCATCAGCTGCAGGCACTGGAGACTGCGTCTGCAGAGAGCCCATCAGTCAGGGCTGAGGTCTCTGGCTTTTAGGACTGCTGCTGCAAAACAAAGATATCCCAAATATTTATCCCAACAGGCTGAGGTTGGGAAACAGGACGCTTCAGAGAGGGGATGTCCTGTCATTGTGAGCTGTAGCCTAAACCATCTCCTGAGCTCATTAGACATGGAAACACGCTGATGGTGTTCCAAGGGGTCAGCAGATGATCACAGAGTTCATCCACTGATGCTGTGGAGCAGGTAGAAGTCCCAGATTGGACTCAGCAGCAGATGGGGACAGGATGCAGGAACATATGGATTTGGGGACCATAGGGATTTGGGGATCAAAGGCAGAATGAACAGAGTTTTCCTCAGATGCCTGCCATTGAAGAGGAGAGATTGACCCTCTTGATCCCTCAGCTTCATAGTGAATATGACACAGATGGGGTGGAACCCCCTGTTGGTCAGTTTGGGGTCACCTGCCCTGGCCTCTCCTCCCTGCAGGTGCCACCTTTCCCTCACTGCACCCCAACGTGCCACACAAGGTTTAGCAGAGACCTTGGTCTGCACAGGAGCAAGTAGCAGCAAGAGGCTTTCTGCACAGCCCAGCCCTTGGTGCCAGCTCTGAACACGGAGCGTTCCCACTGCTGGAGAATCACTGAAATCAGTGAAATCACTGAACAGAAGCAGCTCTGCCCTAGCTCAGGCCAGGACACCAGGTCTGGCAGCATTTAGGCAGCAGCCCTGGACCAAACCCAGCCCTCCCTGCCCAAGTGAGGCTGCACTGGGCACATCCAAGCACGGAGCCAAGCTATGCCCAGCATGGACCCTGCAGGAACGTTCCCCCTGTTGTCATTCTGCCACGTGGGCTTCAAATTGAGCTGAGGGGCTCCAAGCATCAGCTGGAGGACCAGAGCAGGGAACTGCAAGACCAACAGCTCAAAGACCAGGTAACACTAGCAGATTTTTTCCTTTTCTTTTTGCTGGTAACACAACCAACCACCTACACAATGTCCAAGTGTGGGGAACACACTACACACATGGTCGTGCCCAGGCTGCTGGGAAAAGCCAGAGGAAAACAGTTCCCCCCTCTCCCCCCCTGCTTTTTATTCCCAGTATTGAACTTCAGAGCCTGACGTGCTCCTGAGGAGGTTTGAGTTGGCCCGTGCCCACCCTTATTTGGCTGTCTCCTTCAGAGCCCAGCTGAGTGCTGCCTTACTGGAAGTGACATCCCTTTTCCCCAGCCCCTCACGCCTGCTCCACGGCTGGCTGCAGCGGTTTACAGCCTGTGATGGTAACACACTGAGTCAGTGGGATGAGACATTTCAAGCTGCTTAGGAAAAAAAGAGTCTTCGTCAGATAAATATTAGTAAATTGAGCAAGCAGGGCTCTGTGATATTGCTGATTAATGCATGGCTTACGTAGGGCAAGAAAAAAACCCTCTCACAGATTGAGCAAAGATGCTTCCGCTGCTGCCCTTGTTTAAATTAACCCAGAACTCCAGCCTTGCTGTGCTTCATTTGCTGTAATCATTAAACAACCAACCTTGGTGGCCTTCACCTCCCTGGCTGAGACCTAAGTGAACTGCCCCGACCTAAGAGAAGAGCTTCTTCACCTGAGCTTGGCCAGCTTGGTGCCACATCCCTGAGGTCCCTCCGTGCTCATGGAAAGACTGAACACCCTCAAAGTGACACTGAGCCCCTCCTGGGGTGTCTTCATGCTGGGCAGCTGCCCCTGATGGGCTCCACATCTCCCCAGGAGGTCCTGCCAGCAGAGGGACCAGCAGCCACCACACAGCCTATGGGTTTGGGAGGACCCAATGGTACCAGTTTGTCCCAGGATATTTCTGAATCAGGAAAGTAAAAAGGAGCTACAACAAAAAAAACTTGCCAGAGATATTCTGGAATAGTCTGGTTAAAAAAAAACAAAACACAAACCAATAAACCAGCAGGCTCAATGTGCTGCTAAATCCCACCAGGAAGCCAGCACGTCCTGCCGTGGATGTGGGGAGAGCAGCAGAGGAGGCACATCAGCCAACCTCTGGTTTTTTCACTTTTTTTGCTGTGAGCCCTACTCATCCTCAGCCTGTGGGCCCCTCCTGGCAGCATCTGCGTGGCTGCTGTGCTGTGTTACCATGACTCACGTAGCTAAGGCAACCTGCTGTTGCCAGCAGCAGGGTGCAGGGTGCCTCAGACTCCGAAACGATGATCAAATCCCTTCCCTGGAGCAGGCACTCTTTTCAGGGACATGTGCTGTGGCAGAGCCAGTGACCCAGCCTGCAAAAGGCACTGCTGCCAGCCCAGCCACCAAGGCTGGGTGCCAGCCCAGCCACCGAGGCTGGGTGTGGTCACCCCATCCCCTCCCCAGAAACAAACCCCAATGGACAACACACACACGTGTCCACGCAGCCCCCCCAGCCCCCCGACGCTATTCCCTTCCCTGGGAGGGGGCTGAAGCCAGACTTTCATGCCAAATTGTCACCCAGGCTTTTAAGAATGCCCTTACTGGGGTAGAAATTGCTTTGGGGCAAAGCAGAGGGTGGTCCCAGCAGCCCTGGTGAGCGTGGGGTGGCCACATGGGATGAGGTCCCAGTGCCTTTCCTATCACACCCCCATGGTTAGTGCTCCCCACTGCATTATTTTTTCATCCTTTTCTAAGAGAGACAAATTCCTAAATTTTCAAATCCCTCCAGATTTCTCCCATTTGGAGGGTAACAAAGAGCTGGAGCCTGATGACCTTTTGTAATGGCAGTCACAGTGGTTGTGTTCAGGAGCTCACACCCTGCTGAGATACAGGCATGGAATGGCTCCAGGGATGGGGCAGCCACCACCTCTCTGGGCAGCCTGGGCCAGGGGCTCACCACCCTTGGCATAAAAAATGTCTTCCTCACATCTAGTCTAAACCTGCCCTCAATTAGAGTCACCTTTGCTCTTTGTCTCAGCAAAGTAAATAGGCTTTAAAACCTACTTTATGGAATTTTCACATGGTCACAATGTCAGAGACCTAAAATGCTGGTATTTCAATGCACTAGACTTGCCTTTTTTGGTGCTTATACTCTTCACAAGCCCCTGCTCCATAGAACAGTGGAGCTTTCCTACATGGGAAATGAGGGTCCCAGTTGTGCAAGCACCTCCCTTTTTCTACACTGTGAGCAATCTTTTCCCATTTCTTTTTTTTCTAATCATCTATTTTCTAGCAGTTTTCTAAGCTGGCCAGTGCTAAGACAAGCTGACTGTGGTGACAACTGGGGGAGGCTTTGAATTTTTTTAAATTATAGATAAACACATAAGAAAAATCCCTCAGATGAAAGCAGAAGTGGAAAGGCAGAGACCAAAGCAGGCTGCTGACCCTGCACCCTCAGATGTGAGTTTTATTTAAAAGGAAATTCGTGGTTTTTTTTTTACACTGGACCTTTTGAAGCAAGGTGTGCACAAACATGCCAAGTCCTGCAGCCTTTCCACACCGGGAGCCTTCCTCCAGATGTTCCTTCAATGTTCCTGCCTTGCTGCTTGGGGTTTTTTTTTTTGCTCTTTTTGAAGTGGTGTCCCATTTCCTGTGCACAAAGACCATTCCCTGTTGTATTTCAGAGGCCAATTAAAAAATATCATAACGATTTCTGCTTAAGATCCAGCTCTACTCCTGGCTGCCTCCAGTTCCTTTATTCCTATGGGGCCTTTTGGACAGGAACTTGTTTTACAGAGCAGACCAGCATTTGTCCAGAAAATGTAGATGCACAGCCTAATTTTAAGTCAGTCTAGGCTGAACCAAATTAAATCACATTAAAAAGTGGCTTGCAGGGAAAAAAAAACCCTGCAGCTCTTCACGTGCCAGGACACAGCTACACCTACAGAGTACCAAGAGCAGTGGTGGCCAGAGTGGTCCCCAGCCCATCCCACCCTGAGAAGCTCACCCAAATCTTCCCTGGTTCATTCATCCAGCCCGAGAGCATTGCACAGACCCCACCTTGGGTCCAGCCCCCCCCCAAAATGTGCAGGCTGCTGTGAGTTATCAAAGTGCAGCCATAGGCTCCAGCTGAGGCGTGATCTGCAGCGGAAATGGGTTTGGCTGCAGCTCTGGGTCCTTCCCAGGGATGGGTTTCTGACCACACGAGGTCCCCGGGAGCCCTGCCAAGCTCTTCAAAGGGGCCAGGCTTTGTAAGCTCACCTCTGGGGCTTGGCTTGCAAACACCTCTAGAGGTGTCGGTCGTTCAGGCCTGATGATAGAGGGGAACAGCACGCAAAGTCCAAAGGGTGATGCTGCACCAAGTACGTAGCTGAGCAAATACTTCTTCAGAAGCAGCATGAATAAGTTCATTAAGTGCAGCCCTGCCCTTGGCTGCAGATCAAGGCACTGGCTAGGAAGCTGGATCAGCCTTGTGTCAACTATCGTAAAAAGGTGACAAAAGGAATGGTGGAGGAGAGGATGGGACTGTAGCTTGCACGTGTTGCTTAAAAACCACCTCCAACCGCCACGGCCTTTGCAATATTCCTCGTGGCATGGGCCAAATATTGTAACGAACTGTGGTGCCTTCCCTGGGAGGAGGGAGTGGGCTAGGGGGGGAAGGAAAAAAATGAGATAAAACCAGTGATTGTAGGAGAACACAAAAAAGATAAGGGGGAGCAGCGCTGGTGCAACTCTGGGGTGCCCCAAGGAAAGGGCTGGTGGTGATGGTGCAGAGGTGGCGTGCTGAGAGGCCTCAAGAAGCTGGTGGGCTTGGCCAGGTCACCTCTGGGGGTGATGAGGGGCTCAAAGCAGTTGCCCATGACAGATGGCAGTGGCCCCACCACAGGTGAGGTTTGGACCCAGTGTGGCAGAGATGCCCGTGTCCAGGACCACAAGGTCACCGTTTGGGGAGCATCACGTACCCCACTGTGGAGCTGAGACCCAGCAGAGAGTGCTCAGAGGGGCAAGATGGGGGTGCATCCTGGCACAGTGGCCTCAGCCTCACTTGGGGGGGGGGTCTATCCCTGCTGGGCAAAGGAAATACACACCGGGGTGGGGGAGCGGGGGGCAGAATCGGGGTCGCTCTCCCCTCGCAGGGGCTGGGGGACGCACCCACCTCCCCATCCCCAAGCCC
>NW_008592872.1:26003-30079 GCF_000691845.1 Merops nubicus | reverse complement strand
CCAGGTTGGAAGGGAGCTCAAGGATCAGCTGGTTTAACCTTTCTTGGGAAAAGCACGGTCTAGAGAAGATAGCCCAGCTCCTGTCCAGCTGAGACTTTCAAATGAGTCCGATGCTGCACGCCTGGAACTGCTCGGATGGGGCAGCAGGTCCGGGCACCTCACACAAAGATGCCTCGCTTGCCTCTGGGCTGGCTCTCCCCAACTCCGGGGAGCTTGGCTGAGACACCCTGCGGGACCCCCACGCCTCAGCCGTGGGTGAAGAGGAGGGTTTGCCCTGGAGGTGTCAGCGGGAAGCCGGCGGCAGCAGAGCGTGGTGGGGCTGGGTCTCAGACCCAACCCAAAACGTTCTGCTGCAGAGCACTGAGCCTCTGGGTGTTGTTTCACACAGCCCTGCTTGGACACTCAGCTTAGCCCTGGACTGACAATTTGAGGAGGCAAAATTGGAGTGAGAAAAGCCGGCGAAATCACACTTAAACTTACAAGTTCAGTTTGCAAGTCCATATTTAGGCACTTATAACCCATCTTTGCAGAAAGCTGGTGTTCTTCAAGAGCAACTTCTGAAAAAGAGGCCGTTTTAATGAGCTGCTTCGGTCTGTCCAACATTTGGCAGCCAGATTTGAAAACTCTGGGTGCGATATTGTTCTCAAAGAGTGACTCAACTTACAGCATCGCTTCGAGGAGTGTTCCCAGTTCTGAAGCACTTTGTAGCATCCAGCCTTCTTCAGTTAAATGTCTTAGGGCCCCAAGATTACTCGTAAAAAAGAAGGAATTTATGGTTTTTTTTTTTAAACTGTTACAATGCAAGGGACCTTTGTGGCTTGGGTGTGAGATCTGTGAGCTGGAGTGAGGATTCACGGGGTTGATTTTGTGGAGCAGGGATTGTCTCTCTCTCTCTCTCTCTGTGTTTGCACAAGTGCTGAGCACGCCGATGGTATTTAATAACTAATAAAGAGCACGGGCTCCTGATGGTGTGTTTTGTTTTGAGAAGGGGTGAGCAGGAGCCCCTGTTCCCCAGGAGGGGGTTTTATGCCCTTCTCACCGCTGGGCTGTGAAATCTGGAGAGAGCAGAAGTGTGTTTAGCTGAGCCAGATCTGCCAGGATGCCAGAGGTGTTCTTTAAAACTCTGTGATCTGAGACGTGCAAGTCAAAATGGGAGGTTTGAAGTTAAGAGGGGAAAGAGAGGAGGTGTAATTACAGGGTTGGTCTCCCCGGCTCATCTGCTTGGAATTACAGAGCAGAGCCTGGCTGGAGCAGGAAACAAATCGGGGCCAGTGATCAGATCAAAACAGCAGCTGCCGAAAGAGGAGGAAGGAGGAAAATCATCTATTTCTCCTGTTGGCAGTTGTGTTTCACCAAAAAACAGAAACCTAAACCCTTGCAGAAGGATACAGCTCTGTGTACAACGTAGCAGTGCACGGGTTGGATCCCAGCTCTCTGGGAAACTACTGCCCTCTTACAAACTTGAAAACTCCATCAGTGGCACGTCGTGCACTGAAACGTAACCCATCAAAATTAATTTACACTTTTAGCTTTAAATTTTGGCCTGGGGTTTTCCCCTCTGTGCCCTAAAGCCAATGGGAACATCCTTCACTCAGTGCCTGGCCCCAGGTGGGTAATTTGTAAGAATAACCAGCAGTCCCAAGGGATCGTGGTGTTAAGTCTCTAAGACATGTTTTCTTTTGGACGTGGCAATTCAAGGGTTAAAAGGGAGCCAGGGGGTGGGTGGGTGGCTGAGGATTTTTAGGGCTTTATGTGAGTTAAGGTGCCCTGCAAGGCTAAAATTTCTGCTTTTATGACGTTAAGAAATGCCTGATTTCACATCACTGGGATGAAATTGGGGAAAAAAAATTAAAAGAAATAATAAAAATAAAATAAAACCAGTAGAGTGTCAAAAAAAATTGACAATAAAAAAAAGGTTGGCAGCTGGAAGTTGTCCCTTAGCACTGTTTTCTTTGCTTAGACAAAAAGCCACAGAAGTTTCAGATGTCAAACGCTGAGATCTTTCAGCTCCAGAAAACCTGATTAATAAAAGCTCTGCTCGAGTGGATTCAAAACAAATTGGGCTAATTTCTTTTGTAAATGTAAACTTTTTAACGTTTTTTTCTTGCAAACGTGGAGGTTGAGAAACAACTGGAGTGTATTTGTGGCTGTGTGGCTGTTAGAGTAAGGATTTAAAACAATTTGTTGATAGCATCATGGAAATAGTACTAAAATAAAGGTGATGAAGACAGGGCTGCTGGGTGTTTCAGAGCAAAACTCTTCATGGTTTTAAGAGTTCTTGGGCAATATCGCTTAAATCAGTTTTAAAAAAAAGTGTTTTATTTCAGAACCTGTTGTAAGGTAAATGTATCAGGAGATATAAATGCACCTCTCCAGAAAATGGGCACATCATGTGCTCTGTGCACGAGGCACGTGGGATCTGTTCCCTCAATAAATACTTGGAAATCTGGAGGACAATAAAGAGAGGAAGAGGAGAGAGTGCTTAGAGTGAGAGCTGGAGGGTTTGTAAGGACAGTTAGGAGGTGGACTCAATTTTATTCCCAGTTGTTCTGTGTTGTTTTTACTCAGACACAAGTCCTGTCCCTGCTGGGGCAGTTCCTGAATCAATCCTGGTGCTGAGGTGTGGGGGGAGGTCTGCAGGCTGCGTGGCAGATGTCTCTGACAGAGAGCAGGTAGCATCATAGACTGGTTTGGGTTGCAAAGGACCTTTCAAGGTCACCCAGTCCAACCCCTCTGCACTGAGCAGGGACAGCTTCAACTAGAGCAGGGTGCTCAGAGTTGTGTCCAACCTCCCCTGGGATGGTTCCAGGGATGGGGCAGTGACCACCTCTCTGGGCAACCTGGGCCAGGGGCTCAGCACCCTCAGTGTCAAAAATTTCTTCCTTCTATTGCATCTAAATCTCCCCTAATTTAGTTTAAAACCATCACCTTTTGTCCTGTTGCAACAGCCCCTGCTCAAAAGTCCATCCCCAGCTTTCTGATAGGCCCCCTTTAGGTACTGAAATGCTGCAAGAAGGTCTTTATCTGCTCTTGGTCAGGAGATCTGCTCTCCCCAGAGCCTCAAGATGTCTCCTTCAAAGAGGGCAAGGCCAAACTACCACGGATATTGAATGGCCAGTGCTGAACCCAGTGGCAGAGCTCCCCCTGCCCTGAAGGGAGGTGGCCTTTAACCCTTTGGGGCTTCCTCAAGAAGCCCACGCTCCAGGCAGTGGTGTTTCACCTCACACAGGCAGCACCAGGCATCCCAATTAAAAGCCAAACTTGAACTTAGCAGAGGTTACCAGCTGTGGGACTTCTTGGTGCTTGGTTCTCTGATCTCTTCCAAGCTGGGGTGTTAAGGACTGAGCTGTAGGATACCACAACCTCAATGCTGGACCTTTCAGCCTGAAGGAGTTTCTTTTTAGCTGCTCTATCTAAACATACTTTAGACCTTCCTTCAGGATCTTCCACATACTGAAACAGTCATTTCATGTCTTTTTGAAGGCTGGATCTGGAAGTTCTGTAAGCACAAGAAAGGCAAGAGACCCACGTGAATGTTGCTCCTTGTCCTGTCTGCTCCCATGGCCATAAAACCCATCTTCCCTTTCCCAACCTTTTTGTTCCTAGCAGCTCATTTTAAGTCCCCATCCTGCAAAGACTCTTTGAAGTTTCAAGTGCAGGGGTAAGGGTGCTAAACACAGACAGTGGCTTGGTAACAAGACATCAACTTCAACGACTTAACCCTTCACTAAAAGCCTGTCATGGGCTTTATCTGACACTATCCCACATCCAGAAAGAGGATAATCCAAATATCTACTTATTTAATTGTGCAGGGCAACTGCCCAGATAAGGAGAGCTATAAACTTAATCCAGCCAATTATTCTTTATCTGCTGCAAAGGTTTTTTCAAGCTTCCAACAAGTGCTAACTTGAAGAGAGTTTTGCTGCAGAAAGAAAGCACCAAACGTTTCCAGGGGAGATGAAACCACCCCTGTACTTTGAGCCTGGGCTATCCCTCGAGGTTGTTTTGCTGCATAATAAAATTGGTGCCTGTCTGGAATTAGCTATAAAGGAAACAAAATAAGTGAAGTTGTTCCT
>NW_008592872.1:0-25935 GCF_000691845.1 Merops nubicus | reverse complement strand
CTGCTGAACACGTAGAATCTTTGAGTCTGGTTTGAAGAGCTTGGACATCTTTGAAGCCACAGTTTAGATCCTGGTAGAGGTGTTCATTAAACTGATTAAATCTAAACAGTTTGAGATGATTTGCTTTATGCTTTTGCAGTCTGGCACAGCTGGGAACAGAATTTGGCCGGGGTGTTCAGGCACAAATTAAATTCTCAGCATTTGTGTTCAAACACAACCCTACTTATCATCATCTGTGTTGCAATGGGACTGGATTTGCATACTGTTTTTTGGAAACAAGAGGCATTTAGTCTATCCCCCTGCAGGTTTTTTTTTGTGGAAATGTTGGTGGAGAACTTTGTCACAGCCATTTTTGAAGCACGTTTGGCTGCTGGGCTGCCAACAGATTGCCCTTTTAAGAGGTTTTTTGTGTTTTACTCTCAGCTAAGTGCAGAAATCTTTGAAGAAGTTGGAAGTAACCTATCTTCCCTTAACAACTATTTTATCTTGAATAGTTGTTCCCACCTCAGGTACAGGTTTATAGGTGAAGCTGAGGTCCTCTGTAGTGGCAGCTGTGCCAACCTTCACTTTCCTCCATCCCAGAAGGATGTTGCTTCCAGCTATGTCCCATTTAACGTGGCCAAATGGATCTCTTGAGGCCAGTGATGTCATCCCTGCAGGACATCTTGTGCAGTGCCAGAGCTGGAGCAGGGGGACACTGCAACCTGCTGGGAGAAAAGGAAGGAAAAGCACAGGAAGAGAGTGTTTGGATTCCTGCCTCCTGTGGGAAGCCTGTCCCCAGTTTTGGTCTTTGATCTTCAGCTGGTAGAAGGGGAAGTTAGGACATCCTTGTGTGGTAGCCATACATACAGGCATATGTCAGTAAACACAAAAGGGTTGAAGTGATTACTTGGCAAATTCAGCATTTCCTTGGCCCAGGTAAAGGTCTCATTGCTGCCTGTTAATTTTAGACCCTATTCTCACATTCACATCCTATTTATGTGCTGTTATCAGCTCTGTTTCCATCCCTCCCTCTGACTCTGCAGCCTTCATTCTGTGCTCATGCCTGTCTTTACCTAAACTTTTTCCTGCCCTCATTTGTCACAGTTGGGTGGAGAGAATCACAAACAAATAGCCTCACATCATCCTAGAATCATTTAGGTTGGAAAAGACCTTTAAAATCATCAAGTCTGACTGTTCCCCCAGCAGTGCCAGGTCCCCACTGCCCCGTGTCCCTCACACCACATCTCCACGGCTTGGAAACCCCTCCAGGGGTGGGGACTCCACCACCACCAACCTTTTGAGTGTAGATATTTTTCCTAATGTCCAATCTAACCCTCCCTGCTCCTCTTCACAGGTACAGATCTCTGGGAAAATGGCTGGAAATCTCTCTTCCATCCACTGGTTGCAGATTATCAGTTGCAAATTGCAGACAGAGCTGTCTGCATGTGATGGGGAGAGCTGGGACCCACTTGTTTTGAGCTCTATCAAAGAGAAGACACTGTGGAATAACCACATAAATTTTGACTCCTTTTCCAAAATGCCTTCTTTTCATCATTTCCTCCAGGGAATGTTTGAGAACTTATAATGTGGTTCCTGCCTCTCCTCCTTTGATATGTACACATACAAGATGCTCTCCTCCCACAGAAGGATTTTGGCTTGGAGGAATTCGATGCCTGAGTATGTTTAAATGAATAAATCATTCATTTTTAATTGCCTCTGTGTGCCTGAATCATATGACATGAGCTAAACAAAATGCAATTGCTTAAAAGCAAGTTGTATCCTAAACATGCCTTGGAAGTTGTCCCTTGGACCATTTCAAAACCTCCTTTGGAGGGCAGATTTCAAACCCTTAACGACTTCAAGAGGAGATGTAAGTTTTTTAAAAGACTTTCTCAGAGTGAGATAATTTGTCTGCAGGAGCCATCCTGGCAGCTCTGTTGAAAGTTAGTCCTCATGGCTACAGCCTCTACCAGGTCCCTTGCAGGAGGTGTCACTTTTGACCCAAAAGATGCTCTGAGGAGGACAGGAGTCCTCACTCCATTCCAGGATGAGGCACTGAAATAACAGAGGCTTTTTTACTATGTGGAGACAAAGAAATGGAGAAGGCTGCAGAACAGGAGTTGTTTGGCCCTCACTCTACTCAGCAATGTAGAAATACCTGAAAATCTTTGACTTCCAGCAAGGGAGAAGTATTGAGCCTCTGAAAATCAGGTTTCTTGAAGGGCATCTCGAATATCAAAGCCTCTCTAGTATTTATTACCCTTTAGGAAGCAGGGCTGTAAATTCTCATTCACGTGGAAGAACTGTTGGCAGGCTGCAAAGAAAGCTGCCAGATTTCCCTGGGAAGGCTTTGTGAGGCTGTATTCATTCATCCCCTTAAATCTTGAGATGATTCCGTGGTGAGCATTCTTTCCAGCCAGGTGTTGGTTGTATTCTCTCAGATCATCCTCTCCCCTTGCCTTTGTTGAGCTCAGGATTTGCTATTTTTAAATGGGGGATGTGGAGTTATATTTTTAGCAGTGCCATTTAACCAGGTGTACCCCAGTTTCTGCCAGAACATCTCAGACCTGGCTGAGCCAGTGAATCACTGACAGAGTTAGATGGGGCCTGGGGAATAAAGTGGAGGATCACAGAACCATGGAATGGTTTGGGTGGGAAGGGACCTTCCAAGGTCATCCAGTCCAACCCCCCTGCACTGAGCAGGGACATCTGCAGCTAGAGCAGGGTGCTCAGAGTTGTGTCCAACCTCCCCTGGGATGGTGCCAGGGATGGGGCAGCGACCACCTCTCTGGGCAACCTGAGCCAGGGGCTCACCACCCTCAGTGTCAAATATTCCTTCCATCTATTCTAAATCTCCCTCTTTTAGTTTAAACACATCCCCCCTTGTCCTGCCACAACAGGTCCTGCTCAAATGTTTGCCCCCATTCTTCTTCTACACCTCCTTTAAGTCCTGAAAGGCCTCCAGAAGGTCTCCCTGGGTCCTCCCCAGCATGGTGTAGGGTTGCACCACGCACTGGTGATCCCAAACAGGCAAGAGGGCACCAGAAAAGAAGGTCTTAATCCCAGACCTTGCCCCTGGGAGCATGTACTAGCAAGACATCCCTCTCCCAAGACATCTGCCTCAGCTTCCCAGGCACACAGCCAGCCTCTCCACCCTACCCCAGCTTCATCTTCTAGCCTGCTGCTTCTTCAATTCCTCCTGGCAAGGTAACACAGTTTCCAGCCCATTCTGAAAGGCTCTTTGTCACCTCTTCACCTCTAGATGTGTGTTTTGCTTTTGATCCATGTTTTCCAACACATCTAAGAGCAGGCTGGGCCTCCAAGAGTAAAGAGACATTCCTCTTGAAGCTACATATTCATTTTGTTCAATTAATATCGTGGAGAGAGAGAGTGCTGGTGAGTTTTGTCTGTGTACATCAAGAGAAACCAAAATTACTGCGTGCTGGAGATATAATTAGCTTTGGAAATTCCTTTTCCTCTTTAAAATAAAAATAGTGGGATCTGCCTTTCATTGCCCACCTCAGTCTTCCTGTGTGCAGAGGCTTTGCTTTTAATATCTGTTTTTCCCTTGGCTTTCAAGACTGGTCTTCATGTGCAAGCTTATTATAGAAGCGTTCAAATTAGAGGTGGGCTGTAAACCACGAAGCTTATGTCTGAAGGATCTGAAGGCAACTTTCTAAAAGCTTCAAGCTCCAGGTTTTTGGTTGTCCTGACCAGAGATTACAGAGGTGTCTATAAAATCCAGGTTCTGAGCCACATCTCCTGGGTGTGGAAACTCGACGCTTCGGTTCCAGCGGATTTATTCCGTGGGCTGACAGAGGAAGAACTTCCCAAATTTATGTGGTTTTTTTTCAGCTGAGAAAAGACACTTGTGAGCCAGTGTCACTCAACAGAAGATGTTCACAGCCTCCTGTATGTGTGGAAGTCCTTCTCAGCAGGGTCTCCTGATGATTTACCCTTTTCTCTCCTAGGGCTGGGAGAAGGTTCTGCTCTTCTTCACCCGGACAGCAGGTCCCACCCTCGCTCCTTGGAGAAGAGTGCCTGGAGGGCTTTCAAGGAGTCCCAGTGTCATCATATGCTGAAACACCTTCACAATGGAGCCCGGATCACTGTGCAGATGCCTCCCAATATTGAGGGACACTGGGTCTCCACTGGGTAAGGAGAGATAAAACCAGATGTTTGAGCGATAGCTGTGGAAGAGAAGGTGGGGGAAGGAAGTAGAGAGAGAAGGATGAATATTCCCACTCCAAGCAGCAGGGGAAATGCTCTCTTTAATATGATGATGCTCAATTTCCAGATGCTTTCTATATTTTTATGCATAAAAGGAGAAGGAGCAGCATTACATACATTAGAAGAGCACACTATAAAGCTGTCTCGATGAGTCAGTTGTCAGTCTGGATTTTAAACAGCATGCTGTGAGGTATCTTCAGATCTCCCTTTGACTAGGAAGGAGCCCAACAAGTTGCCAAAATGAATGCTCATTCAAACATAACATTGTCCTCTGACTGCTTGCACTAGATCCACTGATCCTTGTTTTCAGAGCATGTGTCCAGCACAGGTTTTGTGAGCAGAAGACATTAAGAAGCTGTATTTCACCACTTCTGTTGCTCTCCACACATGATGACTTGTAGTTCAGAGCTATTTCACTTTCTCTGTCTCAGCAGGCAAGATTTAGACACTTATTTGAAGTGATTCCTAGTAGGAAAGACTTGGAGGGGTTAACAGAAGAGTGTATTTATGTTGAGCAGGGTGAATGTGACAAGGGGGACAAGTTTGAAGGCACAAAAGGACTTCCTACAGGAAGTGGAATTTAACTTCCATTTACACCTTCAGGGGGAAAAAAAAACCAACCAAACAAACCCAAAACCTGAATATTGCATGGTCCAAATTCAAACCTAACAGAAGTTTTGCATTAAAGGTCAGAAGTTTCCATTAACTCTCACCCCTGCTGAAAGTTTGAGAGGAAAAACTGAGGACAGGCTCCTGCACAACCTCTGCAGAGCAGAGCTGGTGGAGCTCAGCTTCTGCAGCAGCCTAGTTCTTTGTCCTGTCCTGTGGACATTTGGCATTTCACTTTCTGATATTATCAGTCCTTCTGCTAAATCTACCATGCAAAAGAGGAGAAGAGAGGTTTAACAAGCTGCTACTTTTTTTCCAGAGAAGAATTGAGTCACATGCTGCTCCCTAGGCAGGGAAAAAAAAGACCAAGACACGACTCGAAGTCTTTAAACCCGCAAAGCCCTTAGACATGATCACCATGAAGCAGTTTATTAATAAACAGCACAAGAGCAGAGGAAATGGTTGGTTGATTGGTCAGCCAGAGGTGCCTGGTTCCTATTTACATGCCAGGGGGGGTCCTTGGCACCCCAGTGTCTCTCGGGACCCGCTCGGCCTCGCGCCGTACGCGATGTGCCGCCTCGCTGAAGCCTCTCCCTCCCTTTCTGTCTTCCCACAGCTGTGAGGTCAGAGCAGGCCCCGAGTTCCTCACGAGATCTTACAGGTTCTACCACAACAACACCTTCAAGGCCTACCAGTTTTACTACGGGGGCAATCGTTGCACAAACCCCATCTACACCTTAGTTGTACGTGGCAAAATTCGGCTCCGCCAGGCCTCCTGGATCATCCGAGGGGGCACGGAAGCTGATTACCAGCTCCACAAAATACAGATCATCTCCCACAACGAAGCAGTAGCCAAAAAAATGAGCGAGCTGGTGAACCAGACGTGTCCTGGATTTCTAGCAGAAGACAGTCCCTGGGAGCAGGACGTGAGCTACGATTTGCTGAGAGAGGAGAACGGCTGCGAGTGCACCAAAGCTCTGAATTTTGCCATGCACGAGCTGCAGCTGATCCGTGTGGAGAAGCAGTACCTGCACCACAACTTGGACCACCTGGTGGAGGAGCTGTTCCTGGGAGACATTCACACTGATGCCACCCAGAGGAGGTACTATCGACCCTCCAGTTACCAGCCTCCTCTTCAAAATGCCAAGGTATGTGTGTGTGTATAGCTGCTCTCTTTTTGAGATGCCAGTGGCAGTGCCCAACTTGTTCAGCTCTGCTCAGTCAGTGCACTAGTGTCACCCAAAGTGTGGATGTGCTTCTAAAATAAGAGGTTGATTGCAGCTGTACAGATCACAGAATCCCAGCATGGTGTGGTTGGAAGGGACCTCTGGAGATCATCTCATCCCACCCCTGCTCCAGCAGCTCACCCCCAGCAGGGTGCCCAGGGTCACAGCCAGGAGGGTTTGGGATCTCTCCAGAGCAGGAGACTCCACAGCCTCTCTGGGCAGCTGCTCCAGGCTCTGCACCCTCACACCAAAGAAGTTTCTCCTCCTGCTCAGGTGGCACCTCCTGGGTTCCAGTTGGTGCCCGTTGCCCCTTGTCCTGTCTCTGGGCACCACTGACAGAGTCTGGCCCCAGCCTCTTGCCCCCTCAGGGGCCCTCTCGATATTGCTCAGCATTGATCAGATCCCCTCTGAGTCTTCTCCAGCTCAGCAGCCCCAGGGCTCTCAGCCTGTCCTGGCACAGAGATGCTCCAGCCCCTCAGCATCTCCACAGCCTCCACTGGACTCTCTCCAGTAGCTCCTTGTCTCTCTTGACCTGGGGAGCCCAGAACTGGACCCACTACTCCAGATGTGGCCTCACCAGGGCAGAGCAGAGGGGCAGGAGAACCTCCGTTGGCCTGCTGGCCACACTCCTCTGAATGCCCCCCAGGAGACCATTGTCCTTCTTGGCCACAAGGTCACATTGATCCAGCCCATTGACAAAAGATCACAGGATGTGTTTGGTGAGAACAGAAACTTTACTGTGGTGGTTTCTGTGACTGCATCAAATATGCAAAAAGTGGTCTGATGAGCTAAGGTCAGTAAAGGCCACTCTGAAGATGGAATCAAAGACTTGTGTGCAGCAGTGGGAGTGGTTGGCTGGGACCACAGCTGTAGGCTAGCAGCTGAGAAGAGAGTTTCTTAGAGGATTGAGAAAGAAGAAGATAAACAGGCATCAGTGGGTGCTTATATAGTGACAGGGTGGGAGGAAATCAAATTGTATCAGCATATGGAAGTTGGGTGATCCATAACCTGAAGAGAAAAAGAGGAAATTGGAAGGTAGACACATGAAAGGGGCAACTGGAAGGGAAAAAAAACTGATGGGCTGTGTAGGTCGTGGGTCCAGACACAGGCACACCCATCAGTGAAATGAAAAACAGGTGAATTATGAATGGGGCACTAATTCAATGTGAAAATTCAGTTTTCAAAGAGGCCTCTGAGTGCCCTCAGCTTCATTGGGAACTGATCAGCTGGTGGCCTGTAGCAGGAGGGACCTCTATGGATCCTTCCTGGTGACATTTCAAGGGCAGACAGGGGTTGGAACCACACTGCTGGGTGCTGCTGCCACAGCCTCACTTCCACCTAATGGGTTATCAGCCCATGGCTCATCAAAATTTTACTTTTAATTCATCCAGACAAGCACATTGACTTTCTCTTTGCTTATTTGGCAGTGAGGGTTCTTCCCTAAATCTCTTCCTTGCAGACAGCTGCAGGTATAAATTACCTGATGCCATCTGTATGTTGTATCTGCTCTATAAAATATTGCAGGTCTTTTGCTGACCATGCAAAACAGAGACCAAAATCTTGATTTAATTCATCCTAGCTGACTCATTTTTCTGGTCAAATCTAGTTGTCTTATTATGGGCTGTTAGACAGGGTAGTAAATGCTACACTGGAAGGACACTTCCACCTTGTAGTGATTTAATTACAGTCAGAATCATGTCACAGGTCCTGCCCAGGGGTACCCATGTGCTGCTGTTGGGGAGAACTGGCAGTGTGGATCCCAGGGGAAGCTTCCACATCATAGATTTACAAGAACTGGGGGAGAGGAAAAGCAAACAAACCAACTAATTTGGTATTCATGAAGTACAGTGCTTCCAAATAGGAGTTTTTTTTTTGCTAGCCAGGTCTTGGCAGAGGCTGAATCTTGAGGCTGAATTTATGACACTGGGAGCCCATTCATAAGAATTATAGGATCACTTTGGTTGGAAAAGACCTTTCAGATCATGGAGTCCAGGCTTTAACCCTGCTCTACCAAGTCCACCTCTAAGCCCTGTCCCCAAGCACCACATCTGGATGGTTTTTAAACACATCCAGGGGTGGTGACTCAGCCACCTCCCTCAGCAGCATTTTTTAATGTCTGACAACTCTTTCAGTTAAAAAATTCTTCTTAATGTCCAGTCTGAACCTCCCCTGGAGCAGCTTGAGGCCATTCCCTCTTGTTCTATCACTAGTTACTTGTGAGAAGAGACCAGCACCTACCTCTCTACCACATCCTTTCAGAATCATTAAGCTTGGAAAAGACCTCATCCAGTCCAACCATCAACCCAACACTCCCATGACCACTAAACCATGTCCCAAAGTGCCACATCTACATGTTTTTTGACCCCCTCCAGGGCTGGTGACTCCACCACCTCCCTGGGCAGCCTGTTCTAGTGCTATATCACTACTGTTGGCTACAGAAAGTGCTGGTACTGTAGAAAGCACAGGTTAACTTTGAGACCACCAAAATACACCCAGATTTCAGCTCTCCATGATGAAACCCCTGTTGTTTAATAAAGGAAGGTCCCAAGTCCTGACTTGCAGGCCACCATTCAACTCCCAGTTTGGCCAGTTATGATTTATTACACTTTACAATACTTCTGCTCCTCCTGTGGGTAGAGGAGGAACAGAGATGCCTTTTTTTTTTACACAAAAGAAAGTCCAGGCAAACATACTTTTGAAAGGTTATAACCCTTCTTCTTTGAACTCTTTTCCTTTTCTAATTGTTGCTCCACTGGGACCCAGCTGAAAATGAGTTTAAATGCTAAATTGAGTTTAAAACTACAAGGCACAGACTCCTCTGGAAACTGGACACCATGGATAAATAGAAACATTAAATCAACTTGTTTTTTTAAGGTTTCTACAGTCATACCAAGAGGTTGGGGAGGCCAGGAAATTGCTTCTGAAGTGAATCAGGTGTATTGTGTGGAATCTTTCATTTAAGGCTTTTTTTATTTTTTAAATTTCCTTTTTTATTTATTTTTATTTTCAACTTATAAAGGCCTGCCTAAAATAAGTTAAGAGGATTCACATTTTGAGTTCAATTTATAGTCCAGCCTCTATATAGAAGAAAGTTCCACCCAGCTGCAGAGTTTACACAGCCTGTGAGTTGGATGTGGTAGCCACATTCATTACTTCTGTGGTTGAAATGAAGGGTAATTAAAAGCAAATGATTGCTGGCTATGTGAGGAATGCCAAAGCCACATGATCAAGACTTGAAACAAATAGAATTGGACCTTCTCCAAATTCCTGCAGCGATTTCACCGCAGGCTGGTAAATCCAAAGGGCTGTCCAAAAAAACCAGACAGCTTTATGCTGAGCTACAAATCTGAATAAATTCACAGATTACTGTATCTGAAGTGTGCATATAAAATCAGGGAGCTTTTAAAGAGGTATATAAGTCATCTGGTAAGGCTTTCTGAACTCTCTGAGATAAGAGCATACCTTCCACAAATTCCTCCTGTAAAATATGTGGAAGTTCCTGAGGGCAGCTGATGAACAGGTCAATGGATGGATTTATCTCAGCAGGCCTCTCAATCTCCATGAGGACTTGCTGGTGAATGGGGCTGAACCTCTTTGATGGCTCTTGATGTTGTGAGTTTATCAAGGGATTCAAGTGATGGCACATCAGGATTCTTTAGCCAGCATGAGGGGTGGGAAGGGGAGGGGGAGGGAGCTGCTTGGCCATCATCATGTGTATTATTCAAAATATCCCCAATTGGGACAACACCAAGGAGCCTGGGTGATGGGTCATGAAAAAACACCTTATTTACAAGTGCACATGGGGACTTGTAGCATGACTGAAGGCTGGAAGGCAGTGTTCCTTCACTCTGCAGAAAGCCAGAAGATGTTTTTTGGAAGCATCTGCTCTAAAACGACAGGAAATGTGTAGAACAGCAATGCTGGGACACTTATTTCCTATGGAATTGCCTCAGCCATAGCTCTTGGTAAACAAAGAACTCCTTGTGCTGTTTTATCATCTGACAGAGTTAGAGGAAAGGTCAGAGCAGGACTGGTCACTCTCAGGATTTAGGAGTAAGGCTGGAGTGGTTTAGGACATCAGAAGAAGTTGTGATGCTCACACGTTTGCTGGCCACACACTTCCAGTGAGAGATTTTTCCCTTGAAAACACAATTCCAGGGGATTGATTCTCTACTACAAGTCTACTCATGCTTGGAGCTGACTTCCAGCAGCACCTGGCATCTGCAGCTAATACAGACTCCACACGTGGAGGCTGGTGCTGGAGCTTGCCTCCAGCCAGGTGGTGAAAGGACCAAGTGCCCCAAGATTTTTGTGCTTTTCAAAATTGGAGTCTTTGAGACTCGGTGACTTCATCTACAGGGGAATGCTACAGACTTGAGGAGCTCCCTGGGAGACACAGGCCAAGTTACTAAATAGAAGTTAAAGATGTGAGGTGCCTCAGAGAAATATGCATCACATACAGGCAGAGAATTGTTTTGGTTGGAAAAGACCTTTAAGATCTTCAAGTCAACTGTTAACCCAGCACTGCCAGGTCACCACTGCCCCGTGTCCCTCACCCCACATCTCCACAGCTTGGAAACCCCTCCAGGGGTGGGGACTCCACCACTGCCCTGGGCAGCCTGGCACAGCCCTGGACAACCCTTCTGGGGAAGAAACTTTTCCTAATGTCCAACCTAAACCTCCCCCTGGCATTACCTCAACCAAAAAGTTCAATTTTGGAGGACAAGACTCCTTTGTTTGCCACTAACCCTCTAGATCAAACCAACACTTCAAGGGTTTCTTTTGCTTATTATTACTTTTAAAAGACTCTTGGTTAAGGGAACTATGAGGGGAAGGGAAGGAGGAATATTCAGGAGAATGTTTGAACAGGTTAATTACAGGTTTATGAGCAATAAACAGTGTGTGTGATGCCCTGCAGAGATAAGAGAAGCAAACAGCTTCTGGCTGAAGCAAGAGGTTGCTTTTCACTCTCTGTGTGAACCTTCAGAAGCCCAACGTTGCTTAAAACCCAAGACAAACACCTTACCAGGGACCCCAATGAACTCTTTAGCCTAGTGAAATCCTTCAGGTCCTACAGATGTACTCAAGGTAGGTGTCTAAACTACTGGCACCTTCCTTGTTGTTGGCATCTAACCACAACTGCTCCATCTTTTGTAAGGGAGGGCTCAGTGGTGATATTGCTACAAGGTTCTCTGTGTAGGTTGCTTTTTTAAAGGCATAATAAACACCCCAAGACAGCTTTGTTTTGGAACACTCTGTTCCTGAAGATGGACATTCAAGCTGTCCTTTTTGGGCTTTCCAGGAATTTCTTTGTTGATACTTTCCAAAACATTCATGTCACCACAGATTACAGAATCACAGAAGCCCAATGTGGTGGGGGTTGGGAGGGACCTCTGGAGATCATCTCATCCCACCCCCTGCTCCAGCAGCTCACCCACAGCAGGGTGCCCAGGGTCACAGCCAGGAGGGTTTGGGATCTCTCCAGAGCAGGAGACTCCACAGCCTCTCTGGGCAGCTGCTCCAGGCTCTGCCACCCTCACAGGGAACAAGTTTTTCCTTGTGCCTCATTAGACTCATTTTAATGGGACAGATGACACACAAACACATTCATCTGAGCAGCTTTCTCTTTGTTCTCATCTTTTGCCCAGGCTGAAGTAGTTTATATCAGCAAAGAACCACCAGAAGACCTGTGTGTTTTAGGTGAGGTCGTGCAGTGTAATCACACCATAGATCAGCTGGTTCTGTAATGGTGCCTTCAGATTCCTTCACTATCTTCCCCTTCATGGCAGCAGTTAATAAAAACCATCCCTCAAGAGCTCAAAATCCATGGGTCACATTTGCAGATAAATCTCAACCCATCTCCACCCTCCTTCCTCTCAGCTCCTCCGTTCCCCACCAAAACAACTCCCAAGCTGACAGCCCTGCAAAGGAGTTGCCTCTCTCTCTCTCTCTCTCCAGCCTTTTGCTGGCTTCAGGATTTTTAATTAAAGTTTTAAATCTTTTGTTATTTTTCATTCCCTTTGGCAGGCTGGATTCTAACCGTGTCAGCCCTGCTTGTCAACTCCCCAGAGGCAGCCCGAGGCACGTCAGCCAGCTCAGCTTCACATGAGGTCATGGAAAGCCTGCAAATTATCACTTTGCTGGTGGAGAGAGGCTGGAGCTGTTTGTTAAAGCCTCCTCTTGGTCTGCAGTTATCTAGAGCAGTGGAGGAGCAGAGCTTGATGCTCTGTAGAGCAATTAATCAGTGTCCTTTCTGTGGGCTCAGCTCCTTGGCAAGGTGAGCCAAAGCCAGCTGGGTGGTTTTGGTTGAGTTGGAAGCTTTTCCTTGGGTTGGTGTTCTCCCAAGGGTTTCTACTTGCACTCAGCTTGGGAGCACTTGGGTGCTACACTAAACCCTGGCACCTGGTTTTCTCAGGGAGGTTTAAAGCATCCTCACCTCACAGGGTTCATCCCAGTCCCATCCAGCCCTGCCCATGGATTCAGATGGGTGGGAGAGGTCATCACTAAGCATGGTTCTTCCTTCTCTTCTTCTTCAGTGCTTCCCCTCGTGGCCATAGATGCACAGATGTGGTGAATTCACAAGGCAGGGGTTTCCTACCCCAGCTTTTGTGACTGTTTTTTCTGTGATTCTATTATTCTGTGAAGAACCAGAGCTTGGGCAGCTTCGTGTGGGCTCCACAGCTCGGCCAGGACCATCTTCTCCAGGGATGGGAGGGTGAAGAAGGGAGCTGGAGGAGGTGCTGGGGCTTTTGCTAGCTCTTGCTTCTTGTGATACCATATAGATGCAACCTGTCCTCCTTTCCCAACTCTGAGACCTGCTTCTTGCCACACAGCACCAACCAACACAAGCCAGGGCTGGGCAAAGGTGGTTTTACATCAGCTGAGAACCTGTCTCTTCCAAACAAGCTTCCAACACTACAGCCACCAGCACAGACATGGGGCTCAGACAGCAGAGTGCTGTAGAAATATTATTGTCAGTACCTTGATAAGGCAGGATATTGCTCCAGAAATTTGAAATAAGTGACTTCAGCCTGGTATTACTGTAACTGAGGAGGTTGGCAGGGTGGTGGCAGCCCCTGAGGAGAGACCAGGCTCAACTGGCAGTGGTGTGGGTGACAGGGAGGGACATCTGCAGGACATCTGCAACCAGAGCAGGTTGCTCAGAGCTCCATCCAACCTCCCCTGGGATGGTTCCAGGCATGAGGCTTCTGCCACCTCTCTGGGCAGCCTTTAGCAGTGTTCAGCTCTGCTAAGAGGTTCAGGTTGGGTTTTGGTTTGACACCAGTATTGCTGGGTGGGAGGAGGAGAGCAAGGAGGAGTCCTGAACCTCTGAACCAGGTCATGCTGTGGGAAGGATGTGTCCACTGTGCAGTGGCTCCTGATAAAAAGAGCAGAAACCAGTTCCCAAAGGGCTTTGGGAAACCATGGTGTCATTTCAGGTGAGTTTAAAGACCTTGTAGTTGGAAACTGAACTCATCAGAAAACTAATCAGGTTCAGGGTTCCTCAGAACTGGCTGCTGCCTTTCTCCAGCCCAGGTCAGCTCTGAAGAGCAGTGCTCCCACATCTGCCCCTACACCAGGCCTCCTATACCAAGAGTTGCCAAACTTTTGGGTAGTTTAGGACCTTACTACACATCACCACCTTCTAAGCTTTTGTCTTAATGTGTCTGGTCTGGTAAAATACCCACTCTTTTCAACTATAAACATGAGAGCCTGTCAGAAAATGGTCAAAATTCTCCACTACAATCATCCCAAAATCCCCTAAAAATGCTGTTCTCATTTTTTTTGAAGGGGAAATATTTGCTTTTGAGGGAAAAATTAAATACCAGAAAACAGAATTTTGCTTTGTATCTCTCTCCCTCCAGACTGTGCAAACTCGATGAGGTATTTTAAAATAAGAATGTCATGAAAAATGAATCTTCCTTAAAATTTAGCAAAGAACTTCCTTAAGAACTTGCTGAAAAAAAAAAAACACATTATAGCAGAGATAATGTTAATTTTCCATTAGGTAAGTAGCCAAATATCAGCCAAATATCAAAGGCTGAGTTACAATTTGAGCTGTTTCAGAAAAATAGTGCCTCAAAATTTTCAGATTAAATTACAGACACATTTTCAAGATATTAAGAATAAAGATAAGGGAGAGAGCAAATATGTTTGAACAAGGTGATCAGCTGGAAAACCCAAAATCTGTATTTTCAGCCTCCTCTTTACTGTTGGTGCTTGTTTGGTTTGGCCCTAAATGCATCTTGCAGATCCTCTCCTCAATTTAAGCATTGATTTCAACTCCTGCTTGAACCAGCAGGAAAAAAGGAGAATTTCTGTCCATTTTGGAAAGGGTTTGATGCATAGATGCTTTATTCTGTAAGAACAGCATGGAGATACAAAGGTGTTCAAAAGAAAACCAGGACACCTTCCAAAAAGATCTTTCTAGGTGTTATACAAACTCATGTCACCTTTGCTCAGAGAGCATCCCACTCCTGTGATGGTTTTTTGGCCTGGGGGGTAAAAAATGCTATGAATTGATTAGAGGAAAATTAGTCCTAGGCAGGCATAGAATGCTGTAGAAATTAAGAGGAGATGAAACTGTGCTGAGAGGGTTTATGTGCCTGATTCTCCACAGCAACTGGGAAAAAGATCAAGGAACCTCATCCTTGTTTGCTTTATTTTTTTATGAAAACCCCCCCTGCCTGGCTCCTCGAGCTCTCTGGCCCTGTTACCACTTCAGCTGAGGCACTGGGAGGGAAGGATGAAGGAAAATGTTGGTGGAAATGTTCAGATCACAAACTATTTTCTCCCTGACTACAAGAACTGAGTTTCCAGCCAGAGGTTCAGGCTTGTTTCAGCCCTCGTGGATTAATTCAGGAACTGACTTTAGGGAAACCCAGGAGAATGAGGAGTTGGGGCACCAGGGATTGGGTATTGTGGAGCTGCAAGGAGACATCCTTCTTGGGAAGGCATCTTCCAGTCATGGGGACTGTTCCAGGAAGACCCCACTGTTCAAAAATACTGCATTGTACACCTCAGATCATCCAAACATAGAGCAGATGTGTCCACTCCTCGTTTTATTGCTCTTTAGTTTATGTCGTGCCCAAATGAGCTTTTTATTAGAGAGTATTTAATCCTGTTTGGATTCAGATGTCCTCTGTTCTCTGTTTTCTTTGAATGTCTGTTTTTAGAAAATAATCTTTCCCTGAGACACAGGGAAAGGGAGTGATTTGCAAAGCCTCAGCTAGTGTCAGTAAAAGCCAAGAGCAGCTGACCTAAAAAAAAACAACAGTAAAAACTAAAGTCAATTGTTAAAACCTGAATTAAGGGATCCTAGAAGGGTTGGAAGGAACCTTAAAGGTCCTCTAGTTCCAACCCTTGATATTACTCTGTCATTTATTTAGTTATTTATTGACTCCAAAATTACTTCCTAATGAAATCAAAATGCCTTTTGATGGCAAAATTAGATCTTTCCCTCCTCCATTAGGTGGATAAGAATCATCATGGGGGAGTTTCCACGTGGGATATTCATCCACTAAGTCCAGAACTTTTTGAAAGATAGCATTATATTAAAAAAAAAAAAGGTTTATAAGGCCTTAAAATCAAGAGCTGGTCTCAGGGAAGTGTCGTGTCCAAGGTGTGGCTGTCTGAGGTGCCTGAGCCAGCCAGGAGGTTGGACCTGGTGACCTCCAGAGAGTCTTTCCACCCCAAAACACGTGGTCTTCTGGAAACCCCACCTCAGTGTGCTGCTGAAGTGGATGCAGAATTTTCCATTGTGGAGCTTCTTGGCTGATTTTAAGACACATTTTTCAGCTAAATTTTGCCAGCAGATGGAAGGGCCTTTCATTGGCTTTTGGTGTCCACCTGGTCAGGGGTGGGGGCAAATATAAACCCTATTTAATAGGTGGAAAAGGGATCTGTTGTGGGAGTTGGATGTGGATTCTCTGAAGCAGCCTATGGTCAGGTGGTAGAAGCCCCACCCCTGGAAACACTCAAGGTCAGGTTGGCCAGAGCTCTGAGCACCCTGCTCTAGTTGCAGATGTCCCTGCCCAGTGCAGGGGGGTTGGACTGGGTGACCTTAAAAGGTCATCTGGGGCTGGGAAAGGACCTCTGGAGGTCATCTCATCCCACCCCCTGCTCCAGCAGCTCACCCACAGCAGGGTGCCCAGGGTCACAGCCAGGAGGGTTTGGGATCTCTCCAGAGGAGACTCCAAAACTTCTCTGGGCAGCTCCTCCAGAGCTCGGCCACCCTCACAGGAGAGAAGTTTTTTCTCATGAAGAGAAACTCATGTAAACAAACATGAGATGATGTAAACCTCCTCATGAGATATAAACAAATGACACATCTCCAACCCAAAAGGGACAGCAGCAAACCAGAAAACACTGATTTTATCTTGCAGGGCAGCATTTCTTCTTCTTGACCTCATTCTTTGTCATAAATGAAGCGAGCTGAACTTCAGGCTAAAACTTCAAGCTAAAACTTCAAGGTTTAGCAGAGCAGAGACCAATGGTGATGTTGTGCCCTCTCTTGCCAGTGGAAGAGTGCAAACTACAGTCTGAAAAGACAATAACTTGGCTTTGGCCAACGAGACAAAACTTTGCAGAGATGGAAACACCCTAAGAACAACATGCAAGTCTCTGTAGTTCTCCCATCAGGAGGTGGAAGCCTCAGCATGACATTCCCTCCCTTTCTGCCATGGTCTCGGAGCCTCCAGCCCCTCATAAGACACCCCCAGGGCTCACGGGTGGGGTTGGGGGTACCCTGGTGCTTGGCCCACAGTGGTGGTCCACCATGGAGCCCAGCACACACCACAGACCCCGTTCCACTGGAGAGGACCATAAAGCTTTCACCATGCCTGTATCATGCTCCCCAAGCTTGTGTAGGGCTCAGAAGAGCTGGAAGAGTTTTAAATCACTGGTTGCTGTTCTCCCAGGCTACAGCCCAACTGGGAAATGTCCTTAGGACACCCATGTCCATCTATGGTACCCAAAAATACATGTAGACATGGCACTCTGGGACATGGTTGAATGGTCATGGCAGTGTTGGGTTAATGGTTGGACTTGATGATCTTGGAGGTCTTTTCCAACCTTCATGATTCTAGGCTTCTAAGATAACAACTCAGAGGAAGGTGGATGCAAACTAAGAGCTCAGCAAACGTGCCCATTTCTCACACAAGAGCTGCCAAGTCCCTACCACAGTAAATTACTCTCTGCCAGCTTCTAGTATGGTCTGAAGGATCAACTTAGAGACTTTTCTAAAATAAAAGCTGGACTAAAATGTTCATTTCAGAGAAATGCAGATGAATTAACTCTTCACTGCTGTGCAGTCTGATCCACAGACCCACATGGTGCTGTGTCCCAGGTGCTCTGAAAGGTGAGGATCTGCAGGACAACATAGTCCTTAAAATGTGGGGCTGGTGTCACCTCATGAAACAGATGGCCTGATTCATTCTCTTGTACCATGTGTAGAATCACAGAATCATTTAGGTTGGAAAAGACCTTTAAGATGATCAAGTCCAACCCTTCCCCTAGCACTGCCAGGTCCCCACTGCCCCGTGTCCCTCACCCCACATCTCCACAGCTTGGAAACCCCTCCAGGGGTGGGGACTCCACCACTGCCCTGGGCAACCCTTTTGTGGAAGAGGTGTTACCTGCTGTCCAATCTAACCCTGAGGACCATGGCCAAGGAGAGTGTCTCTGTGCTTTGTTCCAGAACCACGACCGCACGTGCATCGCGTGCAGGATCATCTACCGGTCGGACGAGCAGCACCCCCCAATCCTGCCCCCCAAAGCAGACCTGACCATCGGGCTGCACGGGGAGTGGGTGAGCCAGCGCTGCGAGGTGAGGCCGGAGGTCCTCTTCCTCACGAGGCACTTCATCTTCCACGACAACAACAACACCTGGGAAGGTCACTACTACCACTACTCCGACCCCATCTGCAAGCACCCCACCTTCACCATCTACGCCAAGGGGCGCTACAGCCGGGGGGTGCACTCGGCCAGAGTGATGGGTGGCACCGAGTTTGTCTTCAAAGGTAGGATGGGTCTCAACAACCCCCCCCAACGCTGGGGTGAAGGTGGTCACGTAGTTATGGACCGACAGCACCACGCTGTGGGGGCTGGTGGTTTCAGTCATCTTCTGGAGGTGTTTCTTGGGGAGTCCACGGGTGTTGTGCGAGTGCAGAGGGCACAGCTGGATGGTGCTTCACACCACTGAGGTCAGCTCGTTTGAGGCATGGGTCTTCAAGGACAGCACAAGGAAGGAAGAGTTCATGTCACCAAGTCTTGGAGTCCAGCAGCCAGACTTCAAGAATCTAAGCAAAGTGTCTGAGGTTAGATCTGCGTCCCAGGGCTCCTTCAGCAGAGAGAACAAAGCACCTTCAGGAGGGATTTCGGGTCATCAGTGCTATAAATCATTCTCTGGTAAAGACAGACACAGTGTTGGGTTGGCCCTGGGTGGATGGCAGGTGTCCACCAAAGCTGATCTGTGACCCTGCTCCTCAGCTGGACAGGGGAGAGAAAATACAACAAAAGGCTCCTGGGTGGAGATAAGGGCAGGGAAAGATCACTCAGCGATGACCACCATGTGGACCTCCATGGGCTGCAGGGGGACAACTTGCCTCACCGTGGTCTTCACCATGGCCTGCAGGGGAATCTGTGCTTCAGCACCTGGAGCACCTTTTCCCCCTCCTCCTTCAGTGACCTTGGTGTCTGCAGAGTTGTTTCTCTCATATATTCTCACTCCTCTCTCTAGCTGCAGGGTTTTGTTCCCTTTTTATTAAACCTGTTTTCCTGGAGGTGCTACCACCATCCCTGATGGGCTCAACCTTGGCCAGTGGTGGGTCTGTCTTGGAGCTGGCTGCATTGGCTCCACCTGACAGAGGGAAAGCTTCTGGCAGCTTCTCCCAGAAGCCACCCTGCTACCAAAACCTTGCCATGCAAACCCAAAAGAAGCAGCAGTGTTTGTCTTCCCTGGAGCAAGTCAGGATGTTCCTAAAGACAGCTTCTGGCTGATCCCACCACAGCAAAGAGTAGATGTAAATTTGATTTAGGAAAGCATCTAACTACAAGAATTCATCTACTGATCTGGGATTTTCATGGGAGGCAGGAGATGCCCTTGCCCATTCAGAGATTTTGCTCCTTACACAGCATGTCCCATCTCATCTCCTGGGTGAAATGCAGTTTTTACTTGAATTTCTGCTTTATGGTATGTCAACTTCCCTCACAGATTTAAGTTCACTCATTTGGTTTTGGTAAAACTTTTAGGTTCATTTTCTCTAGGTGACTTTTTACACCAGCAAGGACAGATAATGTGAATTGTAGAGCTGTTGAGTATCTGTTTATAAAACCTCAGGAAAAAAAACTCTCAGCAAATCTTGCTGTAAAATGACCTGCAAGAGAATTTGGAATTTTGTTTCTGTTTTTGGTTAGCACTGATCCATTCTGATCCCCCTGGGAGACCTCACTGTGGCACTCCTGTACTGCAAAGAGGCCTCCAAGAAAGCTGGGGAGGGACATTTTCCAAGGGCTTGGAGTGAGAGGACAAGGGGTGATGGCTTCAGACTGGAAGAGGGGAGATTTAGACTGGAAATTAGGAAGAAGTTCTTCACTGTGAGGGTGGTGAGACACTGGAACAGGCTGCCCAGGGAAGCTGTGGATGCTCCATCACTGGAAGTGTTCAAAACCAGGTTGGAGCAACCTGGTCTACTTGCAGATGTCCCTGCCCAAGGCAGGGGGTTGGAACTAGGTGATCTTTAAGGTCCCTTCCAACCCAACCCATTCCATGATTCTATGATACACGGCGTCAAACACACACCAGGAAAAAATCTCTTCACCTTCCATAGGCTCAGTCAGTTTGGCTTTTCCTAAATTTTAAGAATTGGCTGAAAAATGAAACTTTTTTGTGCCTGAAGCTCCTTTGATATACAGGCATCTTGGGATTGCAGAAGCTGCAGCACTTCTACGTGTGGTTCTGCAGCCGCTGGTTAGATATGAGCAAAAACATCTCCCTGTAGCTCAGCAATACTTTGTAATCATGCAGAAAAGGAGAGGTGATAGAGGAAGAAAGCTCAGCCAGGGGGTTGGCCAAGTTTCCCAATTGGAACTAATGATTTCATTGGCTTTACAGGGTAACAGATGTTAAAAAGGGATGAAAAATGCCTTCTAAACAGCCCTACTTAACGGATTAATGCAGACGGTAACAAACCATCAGTAAAGTTTTATTGTTTCCTCTTTTATCTATCTCCTAATATAACCAACCAGGCTTTATCTGCAAAGGGTTGTCTGGAATTTAGGAAGAGCTCTGCTGAATCTCTGGCTGGGATACGTGGCCAGCAGGTTTTCTTCCAGAGTTTGTGTGTGTTCTGAGATAGATAGAAACAATTACCTCAGAGACGTAAAACGGCGTCGATGGGTAACGTGAAAAACTGTTTTAAGACTGAACAAGGAAGAGTTAATTCTGATTTAACCCCAACACAGGTGACGTTTTCCCTTGTTTCCATCCCTCTGCTGACAGCTCCTCTCTCCCTCTTTTGCAGTCAACCACATGAAGGTCACCCCCATGGACGTATCCACGGCCTCTCTGCTCAACGTCTTCAACGGGAACGAGTGCGGGGCGCAGGGCTCCTGGCAGGTGGGGGTTAGGCAGGACGTCACCCACACCAACGGCTGCATGGCCCTGGGCATCCGCCTGCCCCACACCGAGTATGAGATCTTCAAAATGGAGCAGGATGCCCGGGGCAGGTACCTGCTCTACAACGGGCAGAGACCGAGCGACGGCTCCAGCCCCGACCGGCCGGAGAAAAGAGCCACGTCCTACCAGATGCCCCTCATCCAATGTGCTTCCTCCCTGCCCAGGGCTGAAGAGTCACCCGAGGAGAATAAAATCAGGCTGTACAGCAGCAGGGCACCACCCAGAAAATATCCCAGCACCCCAACGCTTGTCCTGGTGGGGTTTATTTGTACTGTGGCATGTTGGGACATTCTCAGCTAGAAGTGGAAAATAAAAAAAACCCTTATTTTTCACGACTACCAAGCCAGGATTCCACCCGACTGGGGGTTGTTTTTTTCCTTCCAAAAGAAAGGGACATTTATTTTCTTGATGCACTTGAATGCCTGAGAACTGTTGTTCTTTTCCTTACTCCCCCCCCTCCTCCTCCTCCTCCTCCTCGAATCCCGAACGGCACTCGTTTGATGTTTGTGCTTTGAACTTCATCCAGTCTGATCCCTGGCCTGACATGACTGCACAAAAGTAATTGCACTTTAGGACTGCAGAGTTTTTTGGGGGGGAGGGAGGGGGGGTCTCCTTTTATTATTATTATTATTATTATGTTGTAACTGCTGGGGTGAACGTTTCAGGATCCCGCTTGGGTTGTCTCTGCCGTCTCCTACCGTTGGGGTGCTCCCTGTTTCTCATCAGAATGGAGCTCTGGGGAAGGGCTGGGGTGTCGTGCCAGTACTGTGAGAGCAGCTTCCCCCCTCTGACTTCACAGCTCGGGTGGAGATATGTATATAAGGAAGGAGGAAACCCACAAAGGTTTATCTTGGCATTATCTCCCAGCTCGTAACACAAAAAAGAACCAGCAAAACCCAACAGCCCGACACTGGCAGGGTGCTGAGTGGTTGGTAACAGCTCATTAAAAGATCTCCCCAGCAATGGGAGCTATTTCTACAATCATTAAGTTGTAAAAAGGAACCGGTGGTTGAATATTTCCTTCTTCAGTTTCCTTAGCTGTGGACCTGCTTCGAGGGCTGCCCTTTGTATCTAGTGAGCTTGGCTGGGGCTGGAGGGAAGCAGAATGTTTCTCTGGGGTGCCACAGTGCAGGTGAGCTGCTGGGACTTCTTCTTCTCCTCCTGTTCCTGAGGCTTCAACTTCTCCACGTGTGCTGTTTGTGCCTTGGATTTTGGGTCAGCTGGGTGGGTCAAGTAAAGCAGCAAATGGGGTCTAAGGTGTTCTTGCAGCTCTCTTCAGGAGTGTGTTTTTAGTGACCTCACACCGTGGTTCCTAGCAGAGCAAGAAAGCAGCTGGAGACAGACCTGCATCCTGCCCCTGTCTTGCCACGTCCTCCCTTCTCTCCTTCCTGGGCTGTCCCAACTCATACCATGGTTTCCTGGAGCTTGGATGGCCCTTGTTTTGGGAAGGTGGATAGACACAGCCCTCAGGTTCATTCTTCAACAAGCTCTCAGGTTCCCCCCTGGTGGCAAAGACATCCTTGTGAGCACTGAGGCAGATCAGAGCAGGGAAGGAGACACTTAAGGCCACCGAGGAGGTGCAAGCTCCTAGATGAACCATGCTGCTCTGCTTTAATTTTGGGGAGCGAGCTGAGGGCCCAGCTTAACCTTGAGACGTTTGGACTGTGGCTTCTGCTGGCACCCACGTGTGTTTTGGGTCTGCAGGAGGAGCAGGAACCTGTGTAAGAAACATGAGGAATAAGGTCACAGCAGCTTCTAGCTGCTCTGCCCAGTATTTTGTGAGAAGAAAGCCTTTAATGTGTCCTTTTCAGCACCACAGAAGTGTGTGTTGAATGAAGGTCTTTCAGCCTTACCTAGGTGAGTCTCCCTGCTACAGCAGGAGCATCCTGTGAACGCACAATGACAGCGTGGGCCTGGTTAGCCAAACCAGCAGGAAGAAGCCACCTGAGCAGCAGTGGGTGTGCTCAGGCTCCCTGTCCACACCTTCCTGAGAGTTTTCCCAGCCTTGGATGTGAATTCCCTCAGAGCTGGAACAGAATCGGCTCACCTGGTTTTGAGACAACAGAAGGAAGGGGAGCAGGAACAGTGGCACAGACTCACTGCCAGGTTACATCACCTCTGTCACATTTTGTCCTCAGACAGATGAAAAGTCACCAAAAAAAATCATTAAGAGCCAGGAAAGGAGTTCAGGATGGCTCAGTCATCACCACAGAAACTTCATTTGGGATCAGATCCTCCTTCAGCCCGCTGGAAGGAGCCAGAAGTCAACCCACCATGACAAATCCATGGTGTCCAGCAAAGGGGCACCAGCATGTCTCCAACTAACTGAGTTATTACAGCCAAACAAGCCCCTTAAGCACTAGCTTTGCTTCTGACTCCTGTTTGAGGCCTAGCAGCATGAGTGAATTCCTGTCAGGTCTGACTGATGAAGATGGGTATGGCATGATGTTCCTCAGATCACCCAAGACAACCTTCTGCCACCACCGTTGGCCATTCCTACATGGGGTGGTCCTGTCTCTGGAGAAATATCAAGAGCCAGGAGCTGCCAGACCTTGTTCCTTCTGTTCCTTCAGTCCCAACTGGCACAACTCAACAAGTTCAAGAGAAAGACCTGTCCAGTTCCTACCTCTTGAGTCACAAGCTTCTGAAGGTCCACGTTTTCCAAGGATTCTGGTTACACTCACTACAAGCATGACTCAAAGCTGTATAAGAGCTTTGGGTTTTTTTTATCCTTATCATCCTGAGACAGTTGAAAAGGAAGCATTTGAAAAAGGCCTTCATGATGCATTACAAGAACTCTTGTCTGAGGATTCCTCTAGTTTAGGAGTAGCCTTGACCAGAAACAGGATTTTATGATCTGGGTTCTTAGCAGGAGCTGCACCAGCTTCCCTCCATGTGCCTTTATAGATTTTCTTTATTTTCCTATTAGCCCATACAAGTCAGGTTGGACAGAGCCCTGAGTCAGCCTCCAGAGTGCCACAGTTTCTTTGCCAATCCACGTTCTCTGCAAGGCTCCTCCTAGGTTACAGGCACAGAACGAGGAGCTAAGCTCCCTTGATCTCCTGGTCTCCTCAGGCACTAAACGAACTGCTGCCCAGCACCACAGGCATCTGTGACACAAAATATTCCATTGGGTTTATGCCTCCAACCTGACCTCATGTGCTGGCAGCCCTGGCTGCTAGAGATGTTAAGCTGCAAGGAGTGGAGCAGTGGATAGACCTATAAACTGAGTGATTTGTTCCACACCAAAAGGCAGAAGCTTTATAAAAATGAAAACAATGAACGTTGGGATCTTTGGCTGCCAATGTTGCCAGGACAGGTGAAAGTTTTTCCCTCAGTAACATCCTACTCAAGGAGCAGAAGAAATGGTGACCTGAAGAAGTTCTTGGGCAAATGGGTTCTATTTAATAGGACAAAAAGGGATCAGAAGCATCAAAACAAGGGTTCTTGCTCTGTTTCTGGGTCGTTTACATTTTGTGCCTGCTGCCCTGGGGTAGAATGTCATTTCTATGACTAGAAGTCCATATTTTAAGATATAATGTCTGTCTTTCTTGACTTGGAGTGTACTTGCTTAAAGTGCAGGATTTTAAAAAAAAAAAAAAAGAAAATCATTTTATTTTTGTAAAGTTATAGAAGATATTTTTCTTCTCAACGACGTTCCGGATTAAACTGCCAGGGAAGTTTAAGCACTTGTGAAACTATTGATTGAAATAAAAAAGCCTCACTGAAAAAAAAATAAAGGATTTCTTTGCCTCCTTGTCACGGAGGCACCCACAAAACAGACAGAACCTCTGCTGAGTAACTTAGGCACAGAAAAGTTCATGTCTTACTATATACAGAAGAAAACATTGACTTGAGAACACGCTCTGATGGATACAGCTGGAATGATTTGGGTTTCACAGCCCATTTTTGGGCTCTCTGAATAACAGGGGGGTGTGGACGTGCCCAGGAACAGTGGGGTTGGCTTGCAAGGAGAGCACAGTCAGGAGCAACAGGGCAGCATTAGTGCTCTGCTACTGCATCTCACGTGCTCTGAGGGCTACAACGTGGGTGAGGGAGCAGGGAGGGGTTAGAAAAGTCCCTTTTCTTAAAAAGGAAATAAACCCTGAAATGAATTGAGAAATGTAAGCAAGCCACAGGATAACCAAAGCTCCTTTCCTCCATGCTGTGCAGGTTCACCCCTGCCTCACTTGCACGTAGAAAGACAAAGTGAAATGCAGCCCATGAGACTTCCACCACCACCAAAACCACAAGCTCTGGAGTCGCCCAATTTCTGCTTTTTTTAGAAAGGACTTGGGAGATCCCTTGAAAGATGAGCTGGGTTTTCAGGAAGCCTGCTCTAAATGACAAAGTGCTCCAAAGGCAGTAGCCACAGCCTGTGAAGAAGTGGCCTCCCTTCCACACAAAACGATGAATTTGGGCACGAAGATTGTACTAGGTTCTAGATTTTCCATCATTTTCATTCTTATTACAAGGATTTGCCAAGAATTTTTTCCTTCTAGTCTTCTCCTCTAGTGCCATCACTGCTGATTTTTTTTTAAATTGCTATTTGCAGTCAGCTATGAAGAATAAGGAAATGAAGAAATAAAATTTCTATTCTGCTGCCGTATCATACAGACACAAACAAGGCTGTGAGGAATCAAACCAGGAGTTCCCTCAACAGCTAAGGAAACTGCAGTTGGCCTGGGGGTGCTGAGCCTGGAGCAAAGGAGGCTCAGGGGAGACCTTCTGGCTCTGCACAGCTCCTGACAGGAGCCTGGAGCCAGGGGGGGGTCGGGCTCTGCTCCCAAGGGACAAGGGACAGGACAAGAGGAAACGGCCTCAAGTTGCCCCAGGGGAGGTTGAGGTTGGACATGAGGAAGAATTTCTTCCCTGCCAGGGTTGCCCAGGGCAGTGGTGGAGTCCCCACCCCTGGAGGGGTTTCCAAGCTGTGGAGATGTGGGGTGAGGGACACGGGGCAGTGGGGACCTGGCAGTGCTGGGGGAACAGTGGGACTTGATCATCTTAAACTCTTCCAGCCAAAACAATCCTATGATTCTATGAATTATTGATCAAGCACCTTCTCCCCACCCCTTCTTCTTCACCAGTCTCTTCCCAGGTATAGGACCAGTCCATTGGATGGCCTCAAACTATGGCACTACCAAGCCCCAAGGACAGTAATTAGAACCATATAATTGTTCAGGTTGGAAAAGACCAACCCCCCCCCTGGCT
>NW_008592871.1:261-20523 GCF_000691845.1 Merops nubicus | reverse complement strand
TATATATATATATATATATGTATTCCACATATCACTGAGTCTTTTCAAATTTTGTTATCAATAGTTTTCTATCAAATGTCAAAATATCCATCCTAACCCCCTTGCTGCAGAGGAACCTCCCTTCCAGCCGCACGCAGTGTTGACTCCACAATGATGACTTTTCTCAGGTCTGCTAACTATCCACATCTCAATCCACTTAACATACGCTTCCTGAACTTACAGCCTGCTTTTATGTTGGTTTGGTGTTTTCAGAAACAAGTTTAGTTTATCATACTAAATCAACAGGCAGTGCTTGTTACATGTAGCCTTGCAGACAAATCTCAGAAGACTGTGATATAGTTGAAATCATTCCTTCCTCATAAGAGAATGAAACAAAAATGTATTTAATTGTTTTTTTTTTAACTACTTGAATCTGTTAGAATTTTCACTAAGTATTTTAGCTGGTATATATATGGAATAACACTGGTGATCTTCTCAACCAAGTCTCGCAGCACTCCGAGGTTGAGAGCACCCTGACCTGCTGGCTCACAGATGGTCGCCCTTCACAGAGTGCACATCTGCCTCAGATACCATTTAATGATCCCCAAGTGACGTCAGCCCACTGGTTTCCAAAAGCAGAGAAGTTAATGAAAAATATTAACAGTGCTACAAAACCAGTCAACTGTTTCTATCCAGCACGAGCCTGTCCCATTGATGTGGTCAGACAGGAACGTCACTGGGATCAGTGACATCTTCTGCTTCCACACTCATAACAGTACTTGCTTCAGCAAGTCTAAGAAAAATATTTACATACTTACATTTATTTACACAATAATAGAATGTTCAAATGCCCCAGTAATCATTACATAAAGATTAAATGTGAAACCTTATTATATACATTAGGAAAATTAACTTTCCAATGAAATATGGCATGACCTTCAACTACTTGTACTCACAGGAGAGTCTATATTCAGCCATTCATACATATATTCATAAATTTGGAAATTGTAAATTACATTGCAAGATGGATTCAGCCCTAGTGAATGCTGAATTTGTTCCTTCACTTCTGCCCATCTATCACAAATAAATATTTACCAGCACACCCACAGTACTCTCCCCAGCACTTGCTCACTCCCTGATGAAATGCAGGTGGGTTCCACCCATAACCACGATTGGAATTCAAAAGTTGAAGTGATTTGGGAAATAAATTATCTTTTAGAAGTGTTTAGTGTCACACGTCCTGGCCCTCTCACTCAAATGTGGAACATTCTCCTCTCTGTCTTCACTGTTTTCCATTCCCCCACCTCACACTGCACAGCCCCCAGAGTGCTCCACCCCCGGCACGAGCAACGAGCTGCCTTTGTCACTGTCACACCCAGGGCAGCGGCCAAATCAAACACTGTCATTGTCATTGCTGGTTATTACTACCTGATAACCTGAATGTTAAGGCAAATACATTATCTCTAATGAGATGGAGAAGCTGGAACCACAGGAATTTGAAGTAGGATACCAAGAGGATGGTCTCAAAAAGCATCCATCACAGAGGTCTGAAGAACTGTCACGATGCAAGAGGGCGTTTCTTAAAATCAGAAGGAAAAATAATTCATTAATCAAGATTAAAAGCCATGAATAGAAGTTCTCATTTCACAGGGATGTTCTACAGAAAGAATCAGCGAGTTTTAGGGCAAGCATGGACAGGAGAACCAAGAGAGGGGTCCAGGCACCCACGCTGCTGGTTTACAAGCAGGAGAGACAGCTGAAGAGGCATTTACTGGAGACAGGCAGAAACAAAAATATGTGATCTTTTTTGAGAAATAGAAGGCTTCAGCTCCATGGTAGGTATCTACAAGATTTCAAAAGACAAAATGGAGATTTTAGTTTGAGAACCTAGGAGGCAAACCTGAAACAAAAATGTCTATGTGTGTCTTCTTCATGGAGACAGCAAGTTCAGATTTCAAGAGCAGAGAGATGAGGGAGCAACCGAGGGGATCCGAAGCCTGCCCGCACAGCAAAAGCACAGGAAAGGACTCTTCCAAAGGAAGAAAATAAGAATTTTTAAAGTCACTGAAATGTGACAGAATCAGGAGTGAAGATGTCACGAGGAGCGCCGCTGGTGACGCTGGAGCTGGATGACAGCTCATGGCAAGGCAAACTGACTGTGTCCTGCTCTCTCCTGCCTGGTTGGGTTCAATGTCACCATGAAATCCCTGCAGCTACTTGCCCAGACTTTCTCTTCTTTATTTTCTTCCTCTCCTCTTTAATATCCAGCAGTGGAGCAAGGTGAAACCCCCCTGATCAAGTGTATCATGTAACACATCAGCACGGATGTCAATCACATCTCACAGCACATCTGGTCCTTATACTATGTTGTGACTTTTACTGTTTCTGACAGAGAATTACTACTCACAGAAAACAAACAAACAAAGCCAAAAATCATCACTTGACCTATTAAGTTTACTTTAACCAATCTAAAAATCACTGCTGCCTTGATGAACTGTAGAAATCTTTTAGATGTTTTGTATAAAAATGGCAAGGGCCAGTTTGCAAACCAAACAAATACATGTATGTTCAGAAATACTTTTAAGGAAAGATGTCCTGCATGTTGGAAATCAAGTTTGCTGCAGGCACAGACAAGACCTGGATGCAGAACCTGGAGTGGCTCTGGGAGTGCTGCTCTTCCCTCCTGCTCCACCAGCAGCTCCATGGCCATGCCAGATTCTCAGCACATCTCACTCATCACCAGGTTCCGAGTTCCAAAGCCTCCTTCCCTGTTTTTAGAACCAGGAAAATAAAAAATATTCAGGCTCCTAATTGCTAAAACTATGCTGGAAAATGAACTGTAGGCTCCCGTGGCACTTAGATCACTTTGAAGATATTACTAAAACACAGGTTCTAAAAAGCCTTTAATAGTAATTAATATAGTCAGTAAATCACCAAAACCATTTCAGTATGTACCTAGGGAACGAAATATTTAAAGAAATAAAAAAGAAATATTTAGCACTGTCCATGAATCCTTACCCAAACTGCAAACTGAAATGTCTGTTCTTTCCAATACTCTCAAAATATAATTTCTAACAAATACTTTTTTTGTTCCTCTGCTGAGACACCAATAATGACAATAGCACTCTAAGCAGAGATTGGAATATATTTTATGATGTCTAATATAATATTTTCTAGGAAAAGTATTCATAGCTGAGCTCAGGAGAACATCCTTATGGAACAGATGGTAGATAGCCTAAACTAGTGAGTCCATTTTTGGAAGAAATCTGAAATATCCTGTTAACTGCTGTACAAGTCTTGCCCTGCAAAAGGAAGCTAATTAAATTTATGCAGAAATAAATTTTTAAAGATCTTGCCTAAACTCTTTTCTGCAGGATTCGGTACAAACATGAGGCATCCCACCTCCAGCCCAAGGGAAAGGGAAGAGCTGTGGCCAAGCTCTCCAACAGACCTGCTGTAGGAGGTGAGAACCACACCTCTGAGAGAGTATCTGAGCCCCTCCACTCCACACCCACACTGTCTTCACCCACAAACCCCCCAGGGCAGCAGAGAAGTGGACGCAGCTGAAAACCTCAGGTTGGAAACTAGGATGAAAGGCAGCTGAGCCTCTGAGCAGGACAGATGCAGATAACTTGGGGCCTGTCACAGAGCTGGGGACAGACATTTTAGTAGGTCCTGTTTGGACAGGACAAGGGGAGGTGGTTTGAAACTAGAAGAGGGAGATTGAGACTAGAGAGAAGGAAGAAATTTTTGCCCAGGTTGCCCCGAGAGGTGGTCGCTGCCCCATCCCTGGAACCCTCCCAGGGGAGGTTGGCCGGGGCTCTGAGCACCCTGCTCTAGCTGCAGGTGTCCCTGCTGAGTGCATGAGATGGATGACATGACCCATAAAGGTCCCTTCCAACCCAAAGCAGTGTCTATGATTCTATGAAAATGGTTTGCCTTCAGAGAACTTAAGAATTCAGAGTAACAAATACCAAAACATTCCTCTGTTCCTTACTGTGACTGTTCCATTTTGGCTTTTCGTAGAGTGTCACACAGACACTAACGTGCATCAGCATCATCCACATTCAAAAAAAGGCTTGCCTGCATCTCACATGCAATGAAAAAACACCTCCAAGAGCACTTCCTACAGCTGAAAAATCACTTCCTGTTAAAAACAGAGTCCTCTTGAAGATCTGCCTAAAATGAACTCTTACATACTATCTTTTCAGGTTCATTCCTCCCAGAAACCACGTGCTCAGGAATATGTATTGTAATATGGAGCCAATCTGAAACCCAACTTCTGCAGAAGTTAAAGATGATCACTAAGAGATCTAGATCTGCACTTCACTGTGCCTCACACTCACAGGTCCAGCAGATCCCCATGCTGGTGCACAGTTTGGTTATTTATAGCCACTTTCAGGGACTTCACAGTACAGATTTGTACTTACACAAATGCAGATAATAAAATTACCTTTTCTCTTAAATAATATAATCAAGCTAGTCTCCTAATTTACAATTAATGGTATGGAATGAAAATGCTGGACAGCTCCAAAATAAATGAAGTGTGGAACCAGGTTACGTTTAATCAAGCTGTCATGTAAATTAGCAGCTTCACTCAGTGAGTACTATTTAAAGAACTTCTTTGCTAGCGAAAATGTTTTTGGAACCATTACAGGAACTCTCTACTTTTTGTTAAAGACAGATGAAGGCAAAAAAGTACAGCTCCTAAAAAGTACAGCTCCTAAAAAGTACAGCTCCCCAGCACCAGGTTCACAGCTACAGCATCACAAAGCTTTGCTAGAAGGGGAAACTCCCCCTCTGTCTGCTGGGGATGGGGGGGGCAGTTACAGTAAATATTTTCAGAAAATAACTCTTAAGCTGCAATATTATGCCCCCCAGCAGCCCAGGCTCCCAGCTCAGCTCCCGGGGCACTGCTGGCTGCTCCAGGCCGTGCTCAGCAAACCCAGCAGTGAACACCCAGCAGCAGCCACTCCAGCTGCACACCCCTGACACGGTTCCTCCCCAACACCTATTGTCTTGCAATAACCACAGCCAGCCCTACGATGGCACGGCCTATTAAAAATGGCCAGAATCATCCTTCAGCACTGCCAGCAGCTCTTATTTGTTAATTGAGTGGTCCTCTTTATTACCCGCTGATTACGTTAACTGATGCACCAGATGCTCCAACTTCCTACAAGGGCTGACAACTTCAACCATCAACCTGCTGAATTCCTGTTATTTTAGATGATTGCTGATTCTCATGCAGATGAAGCAAAAGAAAGGGTATTTTTGATTCTGCCACCACACAGGTATAGATGTATATTATTAAGCAGCATGCATATGTAGTCAAATTAATATTCTCAAACAGAAAAAGGATCCTTTATTCTGCTAAGAATGTATTTGTATTGCTCTTCTGCACCCAGTCAACTTTTTACTAGCAGATGTGCTTTGGATATTGTAATTTGTCTGCTTCTAACTTAAGAATAACGTGTCAAGTCCTCTCCAAAGACAGCAAACATTAGCACAGAAACTGTATTCTAGGTAACGTGAACTTTGATCAGCAGCAAACAGGGCACATCATCTGCTACTATAAGAAACTGTATTACTTTGTACTATTACAATGTATAATCTTCCATCCAAGAACTCAGGAGGCTTGCAAAGGGCATTAAGAATCTAAGCTTAGTCCTCTTCCCCCTGCCTCCCCCAGGAGAACCACGAGCATTTCAAGCACACTTAAGGGACATCTGAAGCTTTATGTCTATGTTTTGCTTGGTGGATGCTTTAGTTTTATGCATTCACCATCTAAGCCTGGCCTCCCCAAAATATTTGATCATGGGCTGTAATCTTGGTGAGCTAGCAGATTCTCCTCACAATTTACTGTCACTATAATAAGCAGGCCAGCTATCCAAACATTTGACATCAAAGTGCCCTTTAGACTCCATGGAAGATCATCCCAGTCTCTCAGCCACTGCTCAAGTCTTGGCTCCTGGGCTGACCTGGCTCTTCTGGGAGCTACGACTCCCTCAGGTCACAGAGAGGAACACACTGAACCACCCTTAACTCTACATTCCACTCTTCTGCACAAGCATTATTGCCATGAACCCCTCAAAACAATATTCCTTCTGATCCTTCACTTGGTTACTGGTGAAAAGCAGATGCACGTGTCTCAAATATTAAAAGATGTGTTCTCCAAGACAGTCACTTCACAAGTATCGTATCTGAATTAAAAACAAATATTACTATGTAAAATCTTCTCCTTCTCTCTTCACTTTACCTGGCCAAAATAAAAAAAATAACCACCAAGAATTAACACAGTCCATTGGAAATACAACATTTCAAGGGTTCTTTGAATTAAGTCCCTAATACATATGCAACATTTGGGGTTATTACTAATTTCATAAGCAGAACAATGTGTTCCCTGGGCACAAAAAGCTTCTCTGCAGCAAACAGTAATGCTGGAAGAGATGGCAGGGAGGGAAAGGTGAACCACTGCTGGGGAGAGAAGGGCACAGGTATAGGAAAAAACAACATGCAGGTAGTGAAACTACTCTGGTATGCCAGCTACCTATATTTAGAAAGGCCAGGCATCCTAAGACATTAATTATTTATATTACCACTTAAGCCTTATTGGTATTTATCAAAGAATGCATGTTAACTTTAAATATTTACACAGCACCACTGTGCTCAGCGAGATGAATATCACAGAAGTGCTCTTTACACCTCCTAAGCCAAGATGCATTTAAAACCCATTATGCGTTGATAAAATCAGTGCAAATGAATCTCAAACGTGTTACAGAGAGAAAAAAAAAACAAAACCCCAATCATGGCCTGATGTTTGGATAGAACACTGGGAAAAGGGAGAGGATAAAGCAAGTGCCAGATGAATTCTGCTCAATGCTGCAGTGTGAGGGACATGACCCAGCACCCTGAGGCACCCCAGGTCACCCACACTGGCTGTGCTGCTCAGCCTCACAAGCACCCCAGCACCGACCAGCTCCCTCTGGCACTGCAGCCCCAGTGAAACCTCCAGGTCTGCACTCTCCTGACAGGAGCATGCAGCTCCACACAACAAAAAAAAAACAGAAAATTCAACTACTGCATCTAAGCTAAAGGCTCTTGGAACTTTTCCACTCCACATTTGCACCCAAAGTTTAATTTTACATTTTGAACAGCTCTGGGCATTTCACACATACTCCTGGACAGGCTCTTAGGTGCTCAGGATGCCTCCCCTCCTCTTCCTCACCCCTTCACACCTTTGCCCTCACTGTATACAGCAAGAACCACTCCATGTCTCATTGGGGATTATCAACAAAATTCCTCCACCCTTTGCTCTGTCCTGATCCCAGTAAAATGGTGGGGCTGGAAGGGACCTCTGGAGATCATCTCACCCAACCCCCTGCTCCAGCAGCTCACCCACAGCAGGGTGCCCAGGATGGTGCCCAGGGGGGTTTGGGATCTCTCCAGAGCAGGAGACTCCACAGCCTCTCTGGGCAGCTGCTCCAGGCTCGGCCACCCTCACCCCAAAGAAGTTTCTCCTCCTGCTCAGGAGGAACATCATCCCCATCTCCTGTTACAGCTGGACAGAGAGAGGCAGAGCCAGGCAGCTCCCCGAGGAGCTCCCACGGGATGCTCAGCCCAGCATGTCCCCCCAGCCTGGGGCAGCCCTGGGCTGCACCCCACCCTACTTCATCAGGTTATCTGAATTTAATTTGCAGGCTGCACTTTATACACCTTCATACCAACAGAAATGTAACGTAAAGAAGGTTAATGCAAGCAAAAATAAAGTCACAAATTAAATACAATTAATTGAATTTATTTTAAAATCATTTCCAGCTGTTTGCAAGAGTCCCTACTAAAAAAAAAAAAAAAAGCTGTGGCAAAATCTATTTCATTCTCCTTCCTCTGCTCTTTAATAGTCTCAGAATGAAAAGTCTAGTACAATTTTCTAGTCCAATTGTTCCAGCCAGGGGGAACCTTGTCATAATTAGGCCACTTTCATAACATATTTACTCATCACTCGGTCTCCTGAGGATGTGACCAGAACTCTGCACCTGAGTCCTGGTGACCTGTTCTGGCTCCTCCAGCTCTTTTCCCAGCACCCTCACCCCTGAGTCTGATCCCACTCCCACCTGTTCACAGGTCATGGGCAGAGCAACAAAGCTCAGCAAGTGCAGGGAAGAGGACAGGGGAGGTTGCTGTGGACCACGGACCCCTCGTGTGCAGTTCTCCACGCGTGGGGGGCTGGCTGGGCAGCCCCAGCACCCACTCACCCCGCAGAGCCGTGGGGCTGGGGTGGTGCCAGGCCCGGTGATGGACCTGCAGGGGAGCAGGGAGGCTCCAACCCACCGTGGGCAGGGGCCCATCACAAGCCTGTCCCCCCCCAGCCCAGGGGACCTGCTCCCCACAGTGTGCACGACGTGCTCTCAGCTCTTCTCATCTGCCTGGCAGAAAATCAGCGTCCTGGCAGAAGCAGAAGCTGCAATCCAGTATTGACCACGGGGTGAGGAGCAGCTGGACCATTGCTGCAGGCTGGGAGATGTTTTGAGCCCTTCCCTGAAGTAACACTATTTTCAAATCTTTTTGAACAAAACCAAAAACACACACAAAATTCTCACGCACAAACTCTGCAGAAAGTAAACAGAGCTCTCCAATAACAAAGCCTTTCAGATGAACTTCTAACATTCTACATTGTTCACTGTGAGGGTGTTGAGCCCTTGGCCCAGGCTGCCCAGAGAGGTGGTCGCTGCCCCATCCCTGGAACCATCCCAGGGGAGGTTGGCCAGGGCTCTGAGCACCCGTATCTAGGGGGATGTGTCCCTGCCCACGGCAGTGGGTTGGAACTAGATGATCTTTAAGCTTCCTTCCAACCTACATCCTTCTATGATTCTATAACAACTGGAGACATTGCTTTATACAGAAGAGATGAAATATTTGAGTAACTATCAGTTTGAGCTGGCCCCACTCGCTGCCCACCCAGAAGTGCTGCTGGCAGGAGCTGGTGGCAGGTCCCTGATGGCAGCTGGACCTGGTGCTGCTGGGTGGCTCCCATCTGGAGCTGCTCCAGCCCCCCGCTCCCTGTCCCCAGCCCCACGGTTCTGAACCATCAGGTTGAGGAGTGAGGAAAAAGACCAAACAGCTCCTCACTATGAAAGACTGAGCGAGTGCTAGGCAAATGTCTCACTAGTGGTATAGCTCTCATTTCTTCCTAACATGCAGCATGGATTTCCAAAATCCTGGAGGGTGGTTGTGTAGGCTGGGACAGGATGCTCATCTTCTGACTTCCAGCTGAACTGTCAACCCAACAGTTTACTTCACAGCCCCTCTTTCTCCAGGAAGAGCCCGGAGGGACTTGGAGGGTTAGTGGAGCGTGGTGTAATTCAACACACCAACACCTTCAAAGAACTTGTCAGGATTCTCTGGACAGTGCTTCTCAAGCCATTATGTACATTTACACCCCAAAATGTCTTCCAAAAGTCTAATTCCTTAAGAATTAAAGTAACCTGAAGGGTAGGGGTTGGGATTTTTGTTATGGAGAGGACCATTTCTATAGCAGAGGTCTGCACGTCAGCTTCACACGGCCTCACAGCACACTGCTGAGGGTCACAGAGGCCTCTGCAAGCACCTGGGAATCCATCTCACACATGAAGCAAAAACTGCAGTATGAGAGACCCTTAATACCTGGAAGAAAACTCCAATCAGTCCGTTTTCCCCCCTCTATTTATATTAGCATTTCAATGCTGTTTTTAATATTTAATTTTAGATTTACTTAATAACTGCCTCGAACCAGAACTCAAAGAGAATTACGCTGTGAAGTGGGACTGTGATCAGAAGTTACAAGTGGCCTGGTGAGTCCAAGCACAGAAAGTTTGCTTTAAGTGCTGCAATGCAATTTAACTTGCATCCAGGTGACCTGGAGTAGTAGCTACACAGTGAAACACAAACACTGCTCACTAGGTAACACACCTTAAAGCACCTAATTTTGCCAGTTTACTGATTTAATTCCTACAATAAATTCAAGATAATTGTGATATGACACATCAAGATGAGCACATATGTATTTTAATGAATGAAATTATGATTTGGTAAATAATATACCAATAAATGCTTTAATTATTGCATGATTATGTATTGTTTTCCTCAGTAAGCAGCACAATGACCTGCAAACCGACGGCGTTTTTCACTCCCACCGGTAGGAGTCTTTTTCATCACATCCATTACAGTACATAACTCAGCTAACTGACTCAACGCTTCACAAGCACAGATCCTAAAATAAGTCAATTTAATAATGCAAGTCCTTTCTGAGACCTTCATATACAGTTGTGCTCATTTTTTTAACCAATTTAGTTCCTCTGATTCAAATCCCTCATTAAAAGCTGCCCCGTTACGATGCTCAGGAACAGAGTGACTGCAGTAATTGCTTGTAGACCTGGTGCCGTTACCTATTTGAAATCCTGTTCTCAATAAAGCTGGGTTCATTTATCTTGCAGGAGAGACCTCAGCCTCTCGGATCTTCTGACACAGCACACAAACACAGAAGACTGCACTTTTATTTATCTGTTTATTTTTGCCAAGACATCCGTTCTTCTCGCCGCCTCTGGTAACTCATCATTGCCTCAGCTCAGGAGGTCCAGTGCTTTGGGGATTTCACTGAGACTTGCACTCAATCTCCCAAAGACTTCAAGCACTCAAGTTCTGGGACAGCCTCACCTGTCATTTATTTCAAAGTATGTTTATGTTGTACAACCTCTTTTAGGACAGTTTCCCGATTTCTGTGATAATTAAGCTAAAATCATCTTATCAATCTAAAAATTTGGTAGAGGATATTTTCTTCTACTCCTTAAGTTTACCTTCACTCGTATGCAAGAAAACAAAAAATCATCAGGAAATCCTTACACAGGCATGATCTGAGACTGACAGAAAAATGAGTCAACAAAACTTCTGGAATTAAAAAAAAAATCTGACAAACTCTTTGAAAGATGTGTTCCTTAAATCTTTGGGTAAACAGCCTCAAAGAACAAGCACCAAGCACAGGGTACCAAGAGGCTGTTCCAGCTCTTGGGCCATCGCTGTGTGAACACCACACTGGCAGAAGCCCATGATCCCACGCACACTCTGCAGTCCAAACTAGTCCAACTGTCCCAAACTGCCCCAACACAGTGGATAATCCAACAGCTCCATGTGATCACCGACTTCTGCTGCCTTCACTTCAGCTCTGGGTTTCCTGGAACTGGCAGAAAGGCTGTATGGAAAACTATCCATCCTTTCTCCTTTCCTCTGAGGCACCTGAACCTCTGCTGTTCTCCCTCATGCTCCCATGGGTCATGGCATGGGCGTTTTTCTCCTCCTCTCCCCTGCCTGACCTCCATTCAGCCAATTTGGGGAATAATAGCAGTTCCAGAACTTGTGGAGTCTTCAGCAGACCTCTCTACAGGCTAAGTCTCCCTCTTTGAGTTTCGAAACACCACAACAGCAACAGGCCCTGCTCAAAAGATTGTCCCCAGCTTTCCTGTAGGCCCCCTTCTGATACTGGCAGGCTGCAGGAAGGTCCCCCTGGAGCCTTCTCTTCTCCAGGCTGAACAGCCCCAACCCTCTCTTGACTTCATGCAACATGCAGAGTGACTACACCTCTGACAAACATCTAGAGTCCAGGCTGAAATTTTGGGCACACACGACAAAAAGACCAGAGGAGGCAAGTGCCCAGGGCAGTGTTTGGCCCCTGGAAAACTAAAGAAAACTAAAATAGCTTTAACGGAAGTAATAACAATAAAAAGAAAATATAATAATACTGATAAGAAAACAATGAAACATATACAGCTACATAAAAGCACTAACAATCTCCCCCAGAGTCCAGGCTGGACTCAGCAGCAGACAGGAACCAGACTCAGGACCTGGATTCATGAACACACGGATCAGTAACAAAGGCAGAACAGGCAGAGTCCTCCTCGGATGCTGGCCACTGAAGAAGAGGCTTGACCCTGGTGCTCCCTCAGCTCTACACTAAATACCTCATACATGGGTTCACAAAATGAAAGAATCCCTGTGGTTGGAAAAGACCTCGGAGATCATCAAATCCAACAGTCAACTCAGCACTACCATGACCACCAAACCATGTCCTGAACTACCACAGTTACACGTTTTTTAAGCCCCTCCAGGGACAGGAATTCCACCAGCTCCCTGGACAGCCTGGGCAGAGAAGAAATTCTGCCTCATAGCCAACCAAAACCTCCCCTGCTGCAACTTCAGCCCATTGCCCCTCGTCCTATTGCTGGTTACTTGGGAGCAGCGCCTGACCCCCACCTCACTCCAGCCTCCCGTCAGAGAGTTGTAGAGAGCAACAGGGTCTCCCCTCAGCCTCCTCTTCTCCAGCCTAAACACCACCAGGCCCCTCAGCTGCGCCTCACGGCGTCTTCTTTGGGGTGAGGGTGGCCGAGCCTGGAGCAGCTGCCCAGAGAGGCTGTGGAGTCTCCTGCTCTGGAGAGATCCCAAACCCCCCTGGGCACCATCCTGGGCACCCTGCTGTGGGTGAGCTGCTGGAGCAGGGGTGGGATGAGATGGTCTCCAGAGGGCCCTTCTGACCCCACCCTGCTGGGATTCCATGAGTTCTCACACAAGGGTTGTTCTGGAATACCTGCTCTAATTTCAAACCCTCTAAGCTGTCCCAATGTTCTTCATTCTTCCACATACAAAGCCTACAGGTACACAGACCATTTTTTTATCACAGGCTAGAAAGACAGGTGGAAGAGAAAGCTCTAGGCAACTGGCATGGCCAAGGAGAAAGAGATGGGAAAAAGGCTGAAAAAAAAAAAAATCATAGGATCACAGAATTGTTTGGCTTGGAGAGGACCTTAAAAGTCACCTAGTCCACCCCCCTGCCATGGGCAGGGACACCTTCCACCGCGCCAGGTTGCTCAAAGCCCCATCCCATGCTTCAGCAAACACTGCTTCATTTACACCCACAGTTATTTTGTTCCACAGAAGGATTCCTGCCACAGCACTTCCCTATTTGCACGTGGCATCTCCCCTGAGCACGACCCCAGGGCTGCCGAGCTGCCTGGGGGTGCTGAGTGTCACCCTGCTGTACCTGCCCTGCAGGCACCACGGCCACGGAGCTCCTCTGCAGCAGGCACTGGAGGACCAGGCAGCAGACAAGCCAGCACGCTGGAGGAAGAGCCTCTTCTATTTTAAATGTTCTTCTAGGACTTTAAATGAACAGCTTTAATATAAAAAAAAACCTCTCAGCACCCAGTCTATAAAAAAATGCATATGTGTTCCTATATATACATATTATTTTAGTCAGAAATTCAACTACATGCTGAAGAAAAAGCAATGAATTTCCTGTCAGTCAAGAGTAGCTGATGGATGGATGGACAGATGGATGGATGACCCTTTTTCAACACCCATCAGCACAGTAATGGAATAAATCCAGTGCATCACCAGCTCCCTACTGCCCTGTGCATGCTCCTGAACACACAGCCAGGGCCTGCCCTGGGGCAGGTCCTTCTCCAGCCACCCAGACCAGCTTCCTGAGGAGCTGGGGCAGGATGAAACCACTACTTCTTTTTGCATAATCCCATACCCCATAACCACACTATGTAGACCAAAACTTCACTTCAAACTTCCCTTTCCCTTCTTCCACCATGTTTCCTTGCAGAGACCTGTCCTGTGTGTCACTCTCCCTTAATGAAGTGCATTAAACCCATACCCAGGAGTGAAGTGCCAGCACCTCCAGACCTGTGTCTCACAGATGCTGCCCTCTCCAGTCACTAAGAAATGGGACTGGGGTTTCAAACCCTTCTTTAACTGACTTGTCTAAAGTCTCCTTCTCCAGAGACTTTGAAAACTTGCCTGGATGTCATCCTGCTCTCCACGACCCTGCTGGAGCAGGGGGTTGGATGAGAACATCTCCAGAGGCCCCTTCCCCCCCCATGGTGTCAGGATTTACAACTCCTGCCTGGTCCTGCTGCCCACCAGCCCCTACCACCAACCTGCCTGCCAGTCTCTCAGCTCTCCACAACAGCAGGACCATGCCACTGACACTGGTAGCTCTGCAGCTCCTCGCTGGGACCATGCTCTACAGAAACATCTCTCCTCTGGGCCTGATGGCATCTGTTCAAGCCAGAGGAGCTGTGCAGCACAGCTCCAACTTCATTCCAAGGAGGAAAGGCCTTCAGTCTCTTCCCCAGAGCTCCACCAAGTGCAGCAGGAGCTCTCACAGAAGGCCCAGAAGGGACGGGCGGCCGTCCCCAGGGCAGCTTTACCACCACCAATTAGATCCCCTTTAAAAAAGTTTTTTAACAGGAAGCCAGTGGAACATCAAAGGCAGAGAACCTCACAGTGAATTATGGATGCCTGTGTTCTGTAGAGGGAACAAGGCTCCTTCTGGCTACTCCTGGCAGACTTGCATTATGTAAATGCAGCCGGCATACCACAGATGCTGGGCTGGGCTGGGCAGTCACCCTGCTCCTCTGCATTTACATAAGTCTAGAAAAAACCAGCATATATGCATAAATGTATAGCATTTCCTTCATCTACATCAACAGTTGCACGAGGAAGAATTTCTGCAAGAAGCATTATATGCTAATGAGATTTTTTTCCAAGACAAAACTGTTCTTGCTAGCAGTTGGATACTCTCTTTGTTTTAATTATGCATGACTAATGATAGCTGTTTGGCTGCCTGACCACCAGATTGTCTGCCGTTGCCAAGGGAAGAGCTTTTAAAATAGATTGACTGGTTTTCTGTTATAAAACAGAGCATGTTCTACTTCACCTGATCTTTTTTTTTAAAAGTTTTGCAGGTATAAATATCAAAACCTGAGCAGAAGTTGCCGGTGAGCCGCTCTCAGGGGTCTGTCACCACCACATCTCTCCCGGTGTTGTGAGCAACACCCCGTGCCCAGGTAGAGCTGCAGCCAGAGCTGGTGCAGCCAGCAAGAGGCCCCGTGTGCTGCCACCCCCCAGCACAGCTCGGGGAGAGCTCCAAGAGGCGTGGTGGTGGGACCACGTCCACCCACGTGCCAACCTGCTGCACCCAGCCTGCTCCGGGCCCTCCGGTGGCTGCAGTGCTGGGAACAGCCTGTGCTTCCAGCCAGAGCATAAGCAACCTTCCTGCTGGGCTGAAAAATACATGAAAAAAAAAAAAAAGAAGAGAGCCTGACAGTTTCTGCCGTGGTGGGGTAACGGGGAGCAGGGTTTGGTGCAGCTGTGTGCAACACCCGAGCTCCGAAACCTCAGCCAGCTCCGAGTCGGGGTCTGCTCGGGCTGTTCTCTACCACGGTGTGCAAGGTGTGCTGGTACAGCCCTATCCAGCAGCAGTGCAGGGTGTGCTGGTACAGCCCCACCCACCAGCAGTGCAGGGTGTGCTGGTATAGCCCTACCCACCAGCCTGGCAGAACTAGCCAGCCCTAGATGAAATCTGAAGGATTCACCTTGGTTCTCCTGCTATCAGGGTGCTGCGCACATCATACGTGTGGACACATATTTCCTCTTCCACCTTCTAGGACCACACAGGTGCTGGACCTCTTGTCCTTTTTTTTGAATTTTATCTCTAATTGTTGTGACACCAAAAGCTGAGCGTGCCAACAGCACCTTGCGAGTTACACACTACCTTAAAATCTCCAGGGGAACAACCCTGGGGAACTCCTGTCCTGCTCTGCTGAGCAAGTCCATTCCCCCTCCAACCACTGTCTCAGAACACCTAGAAGCTGTATAGGACTTTGTTCTGAGGAAGACTCATTTATACCTGGAAACAACTTTATCTTGCACTTCATCATAAAAGAAAATGAGATACTTTGGGATGGAGGTACCTTCCAACCACACGATCCATCTTATTCTTGGTAACAATGAACCAGCTTGTGAGTAGATGCTCTGTGTGTACGTACATAAACCTCTGGACAGTTTTCAGATCTGGTGCACAGTTATCTGAGTTTATTCTTTAAGCTTTATGACTTTAAACCACCTTCAGCTCCAGAGCTGCTCGGTGGAGAGTGCTTGGGATGGCTGCACCATGCTGAGCATGGTGGAGGCACAGCTACAGAGAAGGGCAGAGGAGGGACTGCCCCAATGACTGCACACCTCAGAGAGCTCCACACTGAGGCAGCACGAGCCCTGCACCGAGGTGCAAGAGACAGTCACACTTGTGACAAACTCTGCATTGAGTTTGGGGGAAATGGAAATTTTGCAGATTTTTCAAATTTGAAGAGTTCCTTCCTGCTTCCAAGTGGGACTTTTCTGTTCTCACAAGTACATGGATTTCATACAGGTCATCTCTGCTCAAAGGGTGAAAGAGCCAGAGCTGAAGAGGACTCTGGACCCCTACCTCTGGCAAGGGGCAGTGCCTCAGGAGAGGGGGATTCACAACCACGTTTGCCCATGGTGCTCGCCAGGAACAGCATTCTCTCGGGGAGACAGAGGTTTGCCTCTCAGCCTTGACTCTGGGGACCATTTAGACTGGCAGAGGAAGCAGTGTGAGGGGGCTGGCAGCTCTGGTACCCACAGCCTGCGGATAGACACCATCAATCACCACCTGATGATCTGCACAGTGTCACCTCACAGCAGGCAAGCCCACTGCTGCCACCAGCACCTGCCAAATCGCACTGCACTGAGCCAGCCCTCTGCCCAGTCTGCTTAACCTGTCCCTGCCTCCACTCCACTGCCAGCTTGAGCCCCTCTGGTTCTGAAAAACCACATCAGTTCTCCAGCCATGCTGCTGCTCATCCTGCTCTGGGTGTATCGGAGCCATGGAATCACAGAATCATTTCAGTTGGAACAGACCTTTAAGGTCATCAAGTCCAACCATTAACAACCTTTTTTGGGGAAGGCATTTTAATGCATGTCCAACCTAAACCTCCCTGGCACAACTTGGGGCCATTTCCTCTGGTCCTGTGGGGGTGGCTGCCAGCAGTGGGGTGGTGGCTGGAGCAGCAGGGAGGATGCTGTGCTTCAGAGCTGCTGGGCTTGGTGACCTTAAAGGTCTCTCCCAAACAAAATGATTCTCTGATCACCCACTTCACTCTTCTCATCCTCTAGCACCATTATGGAGGATTAACAACAGCACCGTTATGGAGGGGTGTGAGTGAGGATCCTTTGAAAGGATGGCTCATGATATTAAAAACATCTACCTATCTACCTACCTACCTATGCACACACCACACCGATGTGCAGGACCAGAAGCTGTCATGCTCCAAAGCCATGGAAAAAAGGTGTAGGAAACATATTTAAAAGGGTGTAGGAAGAACACAGGTAACAGCCTGCCAGTGCCTGAGTGCTGCCTGACCCTGCCTGGTCCAGCCAGGACCTGCCAGTCCGTGCCCAGGACCTGCCTGCCCCCCTCAGGGGAGCCCGAGCCCCACTGCACTCGCCCATCTCTGCAAGGCTCCAGAGGAGCTGAAACGTCTCCAAACTGATGCCTCGAGCCTGCTGCAGCACAGATTTGTTTCCAAGCACCGTGCTGGGTCAAATTCCTGCCAGGGGAGACAGTGGTAAGCCCACTCTGCCTGTCACTGGTGGGCCTGTGGAGTGAGTCAGCCTGAACCCCTGAGACTTGTTTCCCTGGAATATCGGCTGCAGTCAACTCTTATGCAAGACAAGAATAAAGTAATTTAAGTCTCTGTTTTTCCCCCAACAGAACAGCCCTCTGGAACAAATCCTGGTTTCCCTTCCTTACCCATTCCTTATTTTGTTAGTTCCTGTGCATAACATCTGAAACATTCACGATCGTTTAAAATGATAAATTATTTTAATTTACTCTGAATGTATTTATTATTACTGCACAGACAAGAGGCAAGCAGCATAATGTGCTTGTTTAATAATTGGCAGGGATTTGGAAAGCGAAAGCCTTACCCAAACAACAGCTTCATTTTCTGGGGGAGTGTGCACATATGTCTACACGTACCACAGCCACGTTTCGGGGAGAGAGGAACAAAGCTTCACACAGCAGCCAAATCATTTCCAATCCTGAACTGCACCAGAACACCAAAAGAATACAGAAGCCAAGAAATGGACCTTTTAAAATCACCAAGGAAAGAAGGAAGTTTGAATACTCACTGCATCACCTGTGCCCCCCATGACCATATCCATGTTTATATACAGAGGCACACAACTGGCCAGTGCTGGCACGTGGAGGGGCACCAGAGAGACCATCACGCTGCAGTGTGTGTGTATGTATAGACAGAGAGATATATATATGGGATCTCAACATTTACCCGTGCTCTGTGCACCTGATGCTCTCCTGCTAGGCACACTGAAACACCCACCTTCCAAATGCCCAGCTCCCAGTGACACAAATGACATCAGATGGAGCACGTTTGGCAGCCGTGGCTTTGGCTTTCCACGGCCTCTGCTTCTCCTCTGGCAAAGGCTGCTGGCTGGAAAGGGCAGCTCTGCTTGGAGAGAAGGCTAAACTGGCAAATCAAGTCCCAGTGCCCACAAGTCACCAGCCCCGCCTCAGCTGTTTAAATATGAATGAGGTGCCTACACCCCCTGAGAGCTGAACGGCTTTGGAGTCAAAGCCTGCTTGTCCTCCAGCATGACACAGGCACTCAGCTGCACTAGCACCTTCCCGGATTTCAACCTGGATGTTCCTCAGGAACACTGCCCTGGGAATCCGTGGGGTTTCACAGCTCAAGAAAGGCTGGCAAGGAGCCCCCACAAAACAAAACCCACAATGATGACCGTAATGCTGTAGTTTCCTTCCTGAGGGAATGGAGTCAGGGAAAGGAGGAGGAGGAACTGGAAATGGCCCCAGCAAGGTTTTGTCCAGCCAGGACTTCCTTAAATCCATGGTAAGAGACTGACGTGTTTTACTGGGAAAGGGAAGCCCAGTCTGAAAACTGGCATGTTTTGAAAGCCAGAGAAGTAGGAGACATGGGTTTGGCTGCTGCTGCCAAACTTCTCCTGCCAAAACAGAGTTCATCCCTGCGTCAGGCTCTGATTCCAGAGAGCCTGGATGTGACAACCCTAAAGGGACCTCGGTTAGAAGAATGATGTTAGGTGGACATCTCTCCCCAGAGCCACCAGCATTCGTCACAGGGGAGCTGCAGTGGAGAACAGGGAGCATCCCATTTTCCAGGACGAGCAAAGGCAGCACACAGCTGGGAAAGTCGTTTCCAGTAGATGGCAAGAACTTTGCAAAGCCCCAGGGAGTCAGAGGGGAGCACCGAGTCATCAGGGCCCCACCAGGAACCACATTCCTCTGACCCTCTGCCTGGTGTGACTCCTGTGCTGCCCCGGGGTGTCACAGCCCCCGGGGTGTCACAGCCCCAAGGCCTGGGACCCCTTGGTAGTACAAAGTCACACTCCTGCCTTCAGAGCTCTCCCAGATGCTGCAGACACATGGAGGAGCTGCTCCTCCCCTTCCCCAGACAGCAACTTCTTCCACCAGCAGAGACACTTACAGCGAGGAAGAAGCTGGTAGCTCTAAAAGCAGCCACCAAAGGAGACGGGTGGTATTTAAGACCAGCTGGCCACCATGTGCCCCAGCCTCCCAACACCAGTCAAAAGGTACAGCAGAACACCTGGAGAGCGTTCACCTGGAGCTGCCCAGCCCAGCCCGCTCTGTGCCACCCCTTGGCCCACAAAAAGGGTTTGATGCCACCCTCAAGTCTCTGAGGCAGGGAAAGTGTGACTGCTCATGATCGAGACCTGAGACTCTCTGAGGTGGGAAGAGAAGCATCCAGGCTGCACATGAACATTTTCAAATTCAGAAAAACCAAAAAGCCCCAAACCTCCTCACCTATGACCAAAAAAAACCCCATCCTTCTCTCATCAGCCTTCTCAGATGGCTCTTGGCTGCCCTGAGCCTCAGATAAAATCCACACAGGATGGACAAAAGAGACTGTCTGGACACAGTCATGGGCTTTGCAGCTTCCAGCCCCCTGTTCCTCACTGCCAGCCTTGGGGAACCTCGATCCTTGGGCCCCAGTTCGAGGTTTAGCTCTCTGCAGTGAAGAATTCACATTATTTTACATACTGCAGAGCATACATGTATATATACAAACAAGCCTATAATCATGTAGTAGTAAAAAAATATTTTGCTTTTTTTAAAAAACATGCCAACTTCTAAAACTTAATTTCCCATTATCACACACGGAAGTACTATCAAGGGAAACTAGATTTGAATACCCATGAGCTCTAAGAAACAGAAAACGCAGGATAACATCTTTGCTAAATGGCTACAGAAAGCCATTTTGATCATCTTCCGATTTGTACATTTTGATATCTAAGGGGATTTTGTTCACAAACTACAGATGAGGTCAGGAGGGACTGCAACAATACATACACCTGGGTTTTTAGATCTATAAAGCC
>NW_008592871.1:0-230 GCF_000691845.1 Merops nubicus | reverse complement strand
CTAAAAAGCAAAAGGCCCACGCAGCCCCCAGCCATAACCCAGATAAGCATCAGCACAGCACGGCAGAGAGAAATTCGCTTCTATGTATTTACTTTATCTTTCCTTTTATCTCAGATTTACTCATTTCCCTTCTCTGGGGGGCGGAGGCGCCTCACGCCGCAGTCCCGGCGGCGAGCTCTCGCTGTGTCCCCGCGGGAGGGGGACCCCAGAGCACCCCCTGCCCCCGAGGG
>NW_008592870.1:428-2347 GCF_000691845.1 Merops nubicus | reverse complement strand
TGAAGAGCGTTTTGTTTCTCTTTTTTTTTTAGGGAGCTACAACTTGCAACACCCACGCTGCCCATCCGGAACCAAAGCAGCAACCCTCTGGTTTTGGGTGGTGAGATCTTCCCTGTGCCCTTCTCACATCAGCCTTTGTGTAAAGACTTCATCTCTTCCGACAGAACCCCCCGTGTTTTTTTCCTTTCCTACAAATGCTGCTTCCCAGAGGAACATCCTGCCCCAGCCCCCTGCCAGGGGCAGTTCTCGAGGGGCAGGGGAGATGCTGGTGGGTCCAGAGCGCATGGGCTTGGGGCAAAGGGGTTGTTGGGGCTTTGCTGGCAGAGGTTGTGTTTAAATCTCTTTGTGTTGCAAGTTTGGAGGGCGGGGGGAAAGGAAAAGGGATTTTTGTGGAAGCTGTTGATGGCAAAGCTGGTCAGAGATGAACTTGGAGGTTAGAGCAGAGCCAATTTTGTAGAGTCATAGAATCATGGAGTGGTTTGGGTGGGAAGGGACTTTGAAAGGTCACCCAGTCCACCCCCCGTCTGGCTCTCTATAACTCCCTCAAAGGAGGCTGTAGGGAGGTGGCTTTTGGTCTCTTCTCCCAAGTCAACTCCCAGGCTGCCCAGGGAGGTGCTGGAGTCCCCAACCCTGGAGGGGTTCAAACAACACGTGGAGGTGGCACTTGGGGTTTTGAAGGGGCACTGGGGGACAGGGCTTAGTGGCCGCGGCAGCGTTGGGTTGATGGTTGGACTTGATCTTGGAGGTCTTTCCCACCCTTAATGATTCTGTAATTCTAAGACTGAGCAAAGCTGAGGCCACCCCATGGGTTTGGCAGAGGGACCGAGGGCATTGTCCCTTGGTAGGACCTCAGGGCTGGTGACTCTTCTCCTGGGAAAGAACCCAAGCCTGGCCAACTCCACCACACACACACACACACAGAGTCAGAAGCTGTAGGAAAACTCTTTTACTTCCCTCCCACCCCAGGGGTGACTCCCTCCCGTGGGGGCAGCCGGGAGCCTGTGCCCTGGGTGGGTTCCACACCGGGACACGTCTTGCTCCAGTGGGAAGCAGAGGGATGCTCTCGGGTGGGTTCCAGTCACCACGTGTCCTTCCCCAGCCCCACACACACAGAGCAGAGCTACAGACACGGGGGGTATGTACAGGAGGAGCTGCTGGGGGGGTTGGGGAGGAGGAGGTGACCCCCAGGTGGCTACAGCCCCAGCTTGGCCGGGAAGGGCTCTTGCCTTTAGCAGCCCCAGGGGGCTACAGCCCCAGCTGGGCCGGGAAGTGCTCTTGCCTTTAGCAGAGGTTAAATTCACCATCCCCTGTGCCTGGCAACGTGGGAGCAGCCTCCGTGCTCCCTCCCAGCTCGTGCAGGGGGTCACCAGCCCCACGGCCCACGTCAAGGGACCCCCGAGGGGTTGGGTCCCACCCGCTCCTGCCCGCACAGGGGGTTGGCTGCTCCAGCTGCCCCAGGAAAACGGGGCTGGAGAGGGTCCCTGTGGCATCAGTCCAGCAAAAGCCTTGGGTGGCACACCTGATATATACATATATGTACAACCCCAGCCCTTCCCTCCTCCTCTTCCTCCTCCTCCTCCTCCTCCTGGCCTCGCAGCGTGCAGGGCGACACGACGGGAGGGTTGGGGACACTTGGGGTGACCCCTCTCGAGGCAGGTTCCCCCAAATCTCAGCTGGAGCCTGGCTGTGCCCCCACCCTACCCGCTTGCAGTCCAGGTCCTGGAGCAGGCAGGAGACCCAGGGGTGTGGGGCTGGGGGGGTCAGAGGCTGGCAGGGACGAGCAGATGTGTCCTTGCCGTGGCAAACGGCTGCTCTCCTCTCAGATCTCACGCTGGGGAGGTCGGTTTGGGGTCTGCTGTGTGCCCTTTGCTCGTGCTGTGCTGGCAGTCCCCCTCTTCCAGCAGCCCTGGGGAGGAGAC
>NW_008592870.1:0-407 GCF_000691845.1 Merops nubicus | reverse complement strand
GCAGAGGGGCTGGAGCCTCTCCCTGAGCGGTGTGAAACGGGCTCGTTCAGCAGCAGGGGCTGAAACAGTCCCCCCCAGGAGGTGGGAGCTGAGCCCTCCTCCCCGAGCAGCAACCCGGGAGCTCTGCTTGCTGGGATTTCAGGCTGCCCACGAGGCCCGAGGAAGTTTAGGAGGGGAAGGGACTTCGCCATGGAGTCTCCAGCAGAGATGAGGCTCTTCCCGTCGTGCTGGAGAGTCGGGAAGCCCTCCAGGGACACGACGGGCTCGTTAGGAGGTCGTTAGTTTAGAGGAGTCCAAGGCAGCTTTGGTGCTGGTGTGAGGAGCTGTAGAGATGTGACAGGAAGGCTCCAGGTCCAGCCCAGCCTCTCTCAACCCATCCGAGCCAGGCTTGGCTACCACGCACCACC
>NW_008592869.1:0-13823 GCF_000691845.1 Merops nubicus | reverse complement strand
TGGATTGCCTACAGCTCACCATGCAACCTTTCCAGGGTAATGGGGCAAAGCTGGAATTGGGTAGATTCAGGCTGGACATGAGGAAGAAGTTCTTCACCAGGAGAGTGGTGAGACCCTGGAATGGGTTGCCCAGGGAGGTGGTTGAGGCTCCATCCCTGGGGGGCTTTAAGGCCAGGCTGGATGAGGCTCTAGACAGCCTGATGTAGTGGGAGGTGTCCCTGCTCATGGCAGAGGGGGTGGAACTGGGTGGTCCTTGTGGTCCCTTCCAAACCTGACAGATTCTGATCTGTTCTAGCAGAGGACTTTAGAGCCCTAATGGCTCAATGGTTGGACTTGATGATCTTAAAGATCTCTTCCAACCTAAAGGATTCTATGATTCTATATTGGGGTAGTTGAAATCCCCCAGTAGGACGAGAGCCTGTGAGATACGTATGTGAGAAATACCTGTGTCTGAGTTCAGTGTGTGTCTCAGATAGATAGGTAAGGAAAATCTATGTAAATTTACATTTGAATTTAGATTTTAGTCTTTAGAATTTTCTGGTGTAGGTGTTTGACATCTGAAATATATGGAGATAAAATGTGACACTACAAACACCGTATTGAAAATAAAATACAGTTTTTAACCATGGTCTGTTGACATTTCCTGTATTTTTCTTAACTATTCCTTAGTCCAAATTTGGATATGCCTGAATGTTTAAAACTCCCATTAGTGCTATTTATAATACACACTTTTATATGCTGTCCTAATGCTCTGATAGTTATGTGTCTCTTAAAGGAACAGGTTTCTTTCTCCTCCTGCTCCCTTCTTCACTTTGAAAAGAATCTCAGAAAAATATGCCAGCAAACCAACGTGACCACATGCAGGGATATTTTCAAGAAAACCTCAGGAGAAAACCATTTAAATTTCATAGCATAAATCTGAGCTCTTGGCCAGCCTTCCGTTTGCAAGTCACCTGCACAACTCTCATGCTAATTCTCCACCAAACCTCCAGTTTTATGAAAGTTATATTTTATCTGTTTGGTTCTTTGCAGTCACATGAGAGTTGAAAAAGGAATATTAGCACCACTCACATTTTATAGCAGAAGTCACAGTACTTGGTTGACCCCTTTTTCAGGTCCTATTGAATTTCATATACAAAGGAAATGAAAATGTTTTATATTTAATACAGCAGCATATAACAAGAGGTTTAGTTATTACACATAGTGCCGCAATTTTCTGCCTTTTATTTCAGTTGCCTGAACTGAAATTTCAAAGCATAAAGTTTATTATTTTTTGTTTGCTGCAGCTTCAGACAGGAGGAAAAAGGAACACATATATATGAAATTCACTCCAAGCAGGTAACATGGAAATCAGACAATACAGGAACTGCATGCACCCTTTTTTATTTCACCCCAAACCGCAGATAAAATATATTGGTGATACCTTTTCAGAGAGATCTTGTTATTGTAGAGCTATTAACAAATAAGTAACAATTATTCTTAAATAATCTTTCTCCCTGCACCACCAGCTCTCTTTGACCTGCCCTGAGAGGACTTCTAGCATTTGCTTAATTCTGCCTTTTCTTCTAATCTGTTGACCTGTTCATCTCTTCCAGTTGCTACACACCTTAAAAGAAATCAGTTCATAGTACCTAAATTACAAGAGCTGTATGAAACAAGACTAAGTTCTATTTAATGTGGAAAGCAAATGAAGCGTATATTATACCAGTACAGGTTAGGAGGAGATCTGCTAGAGAGCAGCCCCGTGGAGAGGGACCCTGGAGTCCTGGTGGACAACAAGTTGTCCATGGGACAGCAGTGTGCCCTTGTGGCCAGTAGGGCCAATGATATCCTGGGGTGCATTAAGAAAAGAGTGTCCAGCAGAACAAGGGAGGTCCTCCTCCCCTTCTGCTCTGCCCTGCTGAGACCTCACCTGGAGTATTGTGTCCAGTTCTGGGCTCCCCATTTCAAGAGGGACAGAGATCTACTCAAGAGAGTCCAGTGGAGGGCTACGAAGATGACTGGGGGACAGGAACGCCTGCCATATGAGGAGAGGCTGAGAGACCTGGGGCTGTTTAGTCTGGAGAAGAGAAGACTTAGGGAGGATCTAATTAATGTGTATAAATATAGGAGGGCTGGGTGTCAGGAAAGAAGGGGTAACTTGTTTTCACTTGCGCCCTGCAATAGGACACAGGGCAATGGTCACAAGCTGGAGCACAGGAAGTTCCACCTCAACATGAGGAAGAACTTCTTTCCTTTAAGGGTTCCAGAGCACTGGAACAAGCTCCCCAGGGAGTTTGTGGAGTCTCCTTCCTTGGAGACTTTTAAGACCTGTCTGGATGTTCTCTTGTATGATCTGCCCTAGATTAAGTGATGCTGCTCTGGCAGGGGAGTTGGACTTGTTGATCTCTGGAGGTCCCTTCCAACCCCTAACATTCTGTGAAATATATCCTAATAGTAACATTTAATACAGATGCCACAAAGTCAATGTGACATAAACTCGATTGCTTAAAACCTTTTAACTGTGAAATAAACTAAAGCAACCATGTGAAATTCTAGTTTTGGGAATGAAGTCATTGGTTTCAATGGGTAAGGTTTTCACATTTATGAATGTTTGTAAGGCCAAATATTTGGCAAACCTGGAATTGATAGAAGGCTCAAGTAGCTTTTAAGGGTGTAAAAAAAAAAAATGACTCATAATTTAATAAATTATTTCATATATACAATTTATGAGTATATATTGTTCAAACTAAGGCATCTATGTACATGGTACTTGTTTGAACTTTAAACAGAGATAATACGAATTTTCATCCCAGGGCATTGCTCACGAAATATAAAAATCCAAACATTCTTGTGGGAAATGGCTAGATTATTATACTAGTTAAGAATGAAGATTAGAATTTAGAAGAGGTTAAATACAGAACAATGCTAAATATATGCTCAAGAGGACACTGGAGGCAAAATGGCAAAATTAAAAAAAGACTAGCTGAAAGAAACCTCACTGCCTTTTGGCAGATGCTATGGGTATTTGTAGTAAAAACTGATGGAATTGAAGTCACATATCTTCAAGGATAAACATGAGATTATAACAACATATAGACATCAAAAACAAGCTTGTGGCAGGAAAATGTAAGATGTCGCAAAATCATACTAAGACAAGAGACAAATGGTGTTTTTGGTGTTTCAAATTTTTTGTTGTGGTTTAGTTTTGGGGTTTTTTTTGGTTGGTTGGTTTTGGGTTTTTCTTGGAAGGGGGTTGTGTTTGGTTGTTTGTTTGGTTTTTTTTTCTTCCCTTTTTCTCTCAAAAGAAAAGAGCAGTACTATGAGTAACAGCTTACATTCAGATCCTGCAGCTCCACAGTATCTGGAATAAGGATTTTCTTGCAAAATTTATTATCTTTCTGCAGTATTACTTTTGCTTATAAACACTTTTCAAGGTTTTCTGGTTGCAAGAAAACCTAAATTCTCCCTGGGTCTTTTATTAGCTCCCTCTTGGGCTCCTTCTCCAGTTACTGGCTTGTACTTGCATTCTCCAGTGCTTGCGATCAGCACAGATACATCCCTAATTTAACATCCCTAATTTAGCTGCGGAAGCCCTGCAGCCATGACTATTTCATTGGTTGTGAAATGACCACTTACCACTGCACTAGTGATGCTTGTGTGAATAGTTCAATCATCTTGTTCACCCCAGTGAAAGGAATCCTTGTCTACACACTTATCTAATCTTTATCTATATAGTTGCTCACGTGTTAACTAGCTGCAAGTAGTAAGTGCTCAGGACCACTTTCCTTGCCTCACTCACCCTAAGATCACGTTTGTCTGAAGGACAAGAAAGAATGGAATACTTTTTTTTTTTTTCTAAGTGTTGTGCTGCTTGCCATAGAATTAATTGGAATCTGGCAGGATCTTCTTTGTTCACTTGACATACAAAACACTGACATGACAGACAATGCTGAAAAGGAGAGACAGCCAGGTCATGCAAACAGTGCTGACAAACAAGACAATACTGAGCTGAGACTCACATTATGATACAACCAAACACTGGTGACAGTTAGGAATGTCTTTTCTAATGGAGACCATAATGAAAGTTTGAAGCCGGATGTGAGTTGAGAGGATTGGATTCTGTGGTTTTTGTTGCAGATCTGCTTGAGGGAAATATGAAAGAATCTTTTTAATGTTTTAATTGTTTGTTTCTTTTTCTGTGTCTCAGAGTAAGGCACTGCCATCAGAAGGAAACAAGGCTTTTGATGATCAACACTATTCCTAACAAGTTCGTAATTTTTCAGTATATTGAAGCAGGATTTTTTTTTCAGAATTGCCTTTTAATTTTTGAAAGTCTTACTAACTCTTTTGTCTCAGTCTTTGGTAGGGAAAAGGTATACATTATGTTCATATTGAAAAGCTCCCCAACAAGGATGGCAGACTTCACCTTTCCGCCTGTAACATCCTCTGTAAACAAAAGCAATCCACTATTGAAGATTTCCAGGTTTATGAACACTGAACTGAGGAAACTGCTCCCCACATGCACTGTACAAGTTATGGAAGGCAAGAAGTAAGGCATAGCTACTTTGAGCTCCAAAAACCTGAGAAGGGAAAATATCAAAGTTTCAGGAAGAAAGAAGGAAGGAAACAGTTCCTGGGAGGTTGAGGTGAACTAGTGGAATATCTTCCTCAGCTGTTCCCCTCATTTGGGGTATCTAAGCAGTCTGTGCAATGCTGTTGCCTATTTATTTTTGCTGACAGGAATGATAAAAATGTGTCCAGCACAGCTCAGTTCTTTCTACTTGCTATTCACAGGCAATTCTGCAGCAGAGACTGTAGCATAAAAGTTGGATCAAAGTGGGTGATAAACTACATATGTGAACACATGTAAAGAACATGTTTCTATACACTATATCTTCTCTTACAACACCAGCTATTTTTGAAAGGCAATGCTGATACAAACTAGTAGGAAAGACAGCATACTCTGCTCTTAAGGAGATCTTGTTTTCCTTATATAGTGTTCTGCTCACCACTTGCCCAATATAGAAAGAAAGTATCATTGACAGGCAGACCAACATTTAAATTTCTACCTCTGTTTTTGCATCATATACCAGAGATCCAAGGTGCCAAACCACCAGAGGGGCAAACAAGTCAATGCACTCTCCTACAGCACAGGATGTGAAGAAGGGAGCAAGCTGGCTAAGGATCCAAGCCACAAGAGATGGAATCAGCTAGGCCATGAGTCCAATTATGTAGCAGGGACTCATCTTTCTCCCAGCAGTCCCAGGAACTCCACTTGTTATACACAGTCAGGAAGCCTTTCTGACAACCAGAACACCCATATGGCATATAAATAAACCTCCCAAACCCCCTGCAAGCAGTCAGCTCTTATAGAGGTGGCTTCTTGCCCCACCTCCAAGTTAATGTGGAAGGTGGGGGGACCTGCTGGTGATCTCCTAATCAGTTCCCACCCAAGCCTGACCAGACGCTGGGTGAAAACCCCTCAGGAGGGTCTGTCTTGCTTGGTTGTGGACATCATAGAATCACTATGGTTGGAAAGGACCTCTAGGATCATCGAGTCCAGCCTTCCTCTGAACATCACCCTAACCACTAGACCACTAGATCTCAAGTGCTACATCTACTCATTTTCTGAACACGTCCAGGGATGATGACTCCACCACCACCCTGGGCAGCCCATTCCAATGTCTAACCACTCTCTCAGTGCAGAAATTCTTCCTACTATCTAACAGAATAGATTCCCTGGCACAACTTGAGGCCATTTCCTCTCATCCTATCATCAGGAAAGTGAAAATTGCTTATTCCTAAGGATTTTAATCAGAAGGCACGTTTTGGTGTTCTGCTGTAATTTCTTGTCTATAACAGTATCTCTCACACGACACACAATAATTTTGGCATCACATCTAATATTTCTTTTGAAATCTTTTAGGAAAGTATTCAGCTTTGACATAAATGCTGCATAGCATCATGTACACCACTGAGAATCCACCTGAATAAAGTATTCAATGTTATTACTGGAGATTTATTTTACCTTCAACAGTGACTTTAAATCATTAAATCCATTAAATAGTAGAAAACTACATATGTAGGTTTGTCTTCCAGTTCACACAAGTGAGTGGAAAGAAAGGAGGTATATGCTAAATGCTGATATTAACTTGTAATTCTGGGACTTCAAATAGAATATAGACACCACATTCAAAATAAATCTGTGTCTCTGATGGTATCAAGACTACAGAGAAAACAGATGTAAATATTTTGTCCAAAACAGCAGAGACAGTTTGGAGACATGTAAGGAAAACAGAGATTACTTCTCCTAAAGGTTTCTGGATTTGCTCTAGACCTCCTGCATCTTAGAAAAAGGAAATACAATTGCACTTAATAGATACAACAAAACTTTTGAAAGAGCCAAGTTTTAATCCAAGGACTTTTTTTTTTTTTTTTCATTAAAATATTTGATAAAAAGCCTGTGCCAAACATAGGAATTCTGTTTCTAATGGAAAACACTGTAGCTGATTCAAAATTTTAAAATAATTTTAAGCAACAAGAAGGAAGCTTTTAGAGTCACAGTGGAAGTTTGGTAAATATCAGCTTTCTGAAGAGAACGAGTAACTTTCCACTGATGTGGTTTTGGTGTAGGCATATAAATATTTTGGTGATTGAATAATTTTTCTCTTAATTTTGCCAAACTGTCCAAAAGCAATCTTTTTTTTTTTTTCACAGTTTATAGAATTGACAGAGTAAGAACACAAACCTGTTTGAAGGCTTGTGCAATTCTAAAGTGAATTTTTAATTTCCTTCCAGTGCGTTGCTCAGTTCTACTGAGAAAAGAAAATAACTGAGTCATGAAAAAGAAGTTAAGTGAAACTTTAACTCCTTACTGAGAAGAACTGGAAGTTCACGTCCCCGGATTTATTAAACCTTTTTACATTTAGGAAGGCACATTATAATTCTGATTCATGAAAATCTAAAAGTAAAACAAATCAGCCCTTTTAAAAACATTTTTTGATTATGAAATATTGAAATATTGCTATTTTAGAATGTACAACCCAGAGGTTGTATATTTGGTGGGAATAATTTTTAGAACATCTACATCCAATGACACATGAGTAAACATATGAATAAATCAAAAGCTATAATCAGTAAATTATATCTGTTACAAGGAAAATCCTCATTTGCGCAGCACTTTTTCTGGTTTCAATATAACCCAAGTAAAACAAATCTTTTTTGGTTGTTTGTTTGGCCTGGTTTATTTTTAAAATTTTATTTTATTTTATTTCATAAACTGTTATATGTATACAAGTCTAGGTTTCTTGGTGTTTTCTAAGGGTAATATGATCTACTAACAATCAGTCAGAATTATCACTGTGAAAATCTAGCCTTATCTCCTTCAGAAAAACAATTAAGGAACTCCCTCATCCAGACTACAGTTGTTGATTGAGCTAAATTTCAACTTTTAAACAGAAATACAACTATGCTCCTTGGATAATTTATCAGAAATAACATCACATCCTTAGATAAACTGTTTCAATGTTTTATGATATATTTGATTAAAAAATACTGCATCGCACACAGTTTTCACTGCAAAAGAAAGTTTCCATTTCTTTCTATTTTGCCAGAAAACTATAGTGATGAGGTGTCCTAAAAGAGACGGGGTTCTGTCTCATAATCATTGGATTAAAAATAACTTAATGAGATGCCAATATGACACAAATCATCTTTCCAAATTAAAACTAAAATATTTATTGAATATTTGCCTCTTTTTTATTTTTTTTTTCAGAGTTGTACATATTATCAGCTTGACTATATTTAATAAATAACTTTCAGAGTTCACAAAGCCTATATAAAGCCTAACTTGGAAGAAAAAGTTACATGTTTGCATTTGCATAGTTGACATCTAAGTGGGGAAAAAAAATTGAAAAGGTTATGTGAAAGGCCTTTTCAGTTTCCAGTGATACCCTGGTAATTCCAGAATAGACTCACTTTGCTCAAAATTGAGTTCAGATTCGTAATAAATACAGACAATAAAACATCCTTTGACCATTCCAAATTGCCATTAACTTCCCTGAATTTTACTTCGGCCACTCTACATTCCTTCCTATCTCATTTAGGCACAAGTGAAAAAGTCAGAGCTTGAGTCCTATACTTTTGTAATTGTAGAAAGACTGTACTTTCTAATCAGTGACAGATCTATCAATGCAATTATTAACTACTGATCCTTTCATCTTACCATAGACCTATCACATCAACATAACATTTGTCTGCTAAGACTAGACTGGATGCAGGTAAACAAAATTTGAACACATAACATGCTTCTACTGCTTTACTACTCTAGCAGACATTTCCTTAAGAGTCAGGACCTTTGAGAGACCACAATCTCCAAGATGAATGGCATTTCAAGAACAAAAGCTTGAATTTAAAAAATGGGAGACAACTGCCTGGCTTGGCATAAGCAGATGCTATTAGTAGCTATTGCAAAACTTTTCAGTTTTCCTTCAACAAGAAAGCCATGGGTTTTGCATAGCTCCAAAAACGACTGAAGCTTCTCATCCTGTCATCCTTTTGGTGGTGAAAAAAGGACACTGAGAAATACCATATTTTGTACATGGAGTGTCTTCTCTATTTATCACAGTTTAAGTCATTTCTGGCATTCTATGCTCATCAAACAATTTACGTATTGCAAGCTATTTGGATGCCAAGGTGACATCTGAGAGCTATATATATAAAAGAAAGATCTTGAGCAGTCTAACACAGAAGATAATGATAATATGTATTCTGCAAAATGACATAGTTAAAAACCTTATTTGTGAAATTATGGAGAAGATTAAGATTGTGATCCTGTGTGCAATAACATTATAAGACATGCTCTCCAATCTTAACCCCATACTCCATTATGTAACCAAAACTGGTGGTTCTAAAATAAATAGAGAAGCTTGATAGAAATCTTGTGTATGAGAAGCTTTAAAGTTTGTTGTTTAACCACGATTATAATCAGATAATAATCTATTATTGAATGCATTTGCCTACTACATCTGTAGTATCTGTAGTACTGTAGCTCTGTAGGGCATTAGATTGTTCTGTACTAAGCACTGTGTAAACATGGACAAAAAAGACAGTCCTTGCTCCAGAGGATTTACAGATCGTTTGTAAAGCAACAGTATATCCTGTGCATACAGTCCACCAGAGTTCATGGAAACAATGGCAGATACTTCTAGTTCTCATAAGCTGTGTCCTAAACACCAGTCTAATGCACACGAAGCTTGTTTTTCAACTCAGAAGTTGTCACAAGACTAATCTTCAGATTTATATCTATCACGCATAAAGGTTATTTTAATTTTTTTCCAAGGTGAATGGAATTTTCATTAGTAAATCTATTTTTAAAAGGAGTTGGTCATTCATAAGCAATCATATCTAAATTAATACCTACCATACTTAAAAGGAAGGTAGACATTTTAAGTGCTGCAGGAATTAAATAAATATATAAATAAATAAATAGATAAGAAAGACTGTAAAATACAGTTCATGCAAAATGACTCCAAGGAAACTTGTGAGTTTTACAACCTTTTGGAAATTCTTTTCTCATTTTAAAAATTTCAATAGAAACAGTTAGATGTAAATGGGAAGTCTAACTAAACAAACCTGTATGTGACCTAGAATAAGAAGTGATGCAATTTGTTCAATTTTTACATGAAAAACTGCAAAAGAAACTGCAATTACATTGTGAAGATATTTGTAAAAGTCCTGAAACTTATTGGACTAATACATCTAGACATTTTCTTCCAGGCTTCTGAATTGATTCAATTCAGGGAAATGCAGTACAGTTAGCATTCAACTTTAATTGCAATGAGGTGACAACATACTGGGTAATGAGTTGTTTATGAGTTGTAGATGTGTTTACAATGAGTTGACAATGTGTTGGATAAAGTGTTCTTCTAAAGTTGTAGATCTATTTACAGTGAGCAGTGGGGGAATGTTCATTAGTTGTCGATTTGTTTGTTTACATTGTTTTCGATTTGCAATTGCTATAAAACAAATCACAGCCTGATGAAGGATGATTGTTTGTGTGCTTTAATGATTTACTGTAGTAGCTTGTCTGAAAAAGTACTTAACTCTGCTTCATCTGTCAGTTCCCACTGCAAAAGCTCCCAGTCACAATAGTTTTATTAGCACAGCATGGGCCATTTGGAAGAACATTACGCATCTAAAAAATCTCAGTGCTTTCCTGTTCAGTCTGTTGTGTTTTGGTTGGCTGAGTTGAAAAGAATTCCTTCTGCTCTGCACAGGTTTATACTTTCTAATATGCTCCAAGATGTATATTTGAGGCTATACATATACCATCTCTGGCAATTCTTTCACTGTTATCTCTTCCTAACATTGCATGCTTAAAGTTGTACTATTTCTTACTGCTACTACCTTCTCAAAAACACTTAAAAAAGAAACCTACCATCAAGTTTTCTGGGTTACATGCCACAAAGAAAACAAGCATACATTGGAAGATACTATCTTTTTGGTTACAGAAAATCTTTCAATAGTTTGCAGCAATTTGGCAAAATATACATTGTAACATACTTTGTTACTTCACTCACTGCATGTTTAATAATTTTTGTTCAGAGCAGACACAAAGTAATTTTTGATTGTTTTCTTCCCATGTCAGTTTTTCCAAGTTACATTTCCTGTGGCCCAGAACAATTGTTTCACACCCTTTCTCCCTATTATTTTCCATACTTCCCTTGTCATCTTCCCCAGCTACGTTTCACTGTGCCCAGTGGCAATTCCTGCAAAATAAAAAAAGTGATCATCTAGCAATGATTAGAATGGGATTTTCATGAAGCCAAATTTACGGTTTTCAGCTACCCTGGAAGAAGCATTGGCTTTCCAGAGAAATTGAGACAGTTTCTAGCTCTGGATTTAAAGATAAAATAAGAACTAAGCAAACTAAAAATATATGAAACCTGATTTTAGCCTTCAGCTTGTGACAGTATAAGCTTATTACAAAGAATGTGCATTGGGGAAATCTCAGAGGGAAATATGCAGCCTCTTGGTTACAAACAGTAGCTTTACTTATCTGCACTGGCAATTTCCACCACAACTGCTATACCAAGTTAAAGGAACACACGATATTGATGTAAGCCAGTATGACAGCATTTAGAGGGTCCAGAGCCCTTTGTATGTTCCTATGTGAAATTACCAAAATCTGTGGTTGTACATATGTACTCCACTGGCACATCAGCATTAACTTTTACTGTCCATTAGAAAGGGGATGGTGATCTTGACACCTTCTCATGTCACGTCATGTTGCAGAGACAGGCCAGTAGTGTGGAGAAGATTGAGAGATGTCTTTAGTCTACTCAGCAGCTATGGAGCTTGAAAGTGCTGGAAAGGGTGTGAGACAAATTATGGGAAGGTCAGAGACAGGAACTAATGGAAAAATGAAAGTCCTCTTTATCTTCTCCCATTCCCATTTGGAAAAGCCACATCTGCTTTTCCAGTCACACAAAATTTGTGCCAGTAAATACAAAGTGTGGGCACAGGCTTACTCTAATGAATTAAATGGATCTTCTGCTACTCATTTTGTTCTGGCAGCAATGGACCTAGAAGACGTCAGATGCATGTTCTACTTTAAGGTTATGGCTTTTGGGTATTAAATGCTATGGAGACAGGTAAGCAGAGCTCAGCATTACAGCATAATTAGATCTCTGTGGGGAAAATAATACCATTCTGAAAAAAAGGAAACCCTTATCCTCATTTTTGCCAGACTGGGAAAAAAAAAAAAAAAAAAAAAAAAAAGGAAAAAAAAAAGGTAGAAAAAAAGCAGCTTTTAAAGTTAGCAACTGATATTTCTTCTATTTCTTCTCTGTAGTTTTAACTAAGTTTTCCAACTCATATTTTATCATGGGTTTCTCCAAGTGTTCAAGTGTAGTTTGTCCTCAACTACTTGTAAAAAGCTCCTCAAAAAGCTGATAAAGGAGTCTAAGAGATGTCTGGAGTCTGGATTGCATTGTTATGCAGAAAACTTCCTCTACCCAATCAAAGTGAATAGCTTCTGGGCCATGTTAAAACGCCACTTTGAATATACTAAATAATATAAAAACTATTATCCCAAAGTCCCCATATACGGTGACTAAAATGTTTAGCATCTAATGGGTCTCTGACATCTTAGCTAGATTAGAAAGATCTGGAAACACTAAATATATAGCGTTCAGAAACTGAAAATGATGACTATAGTGTGAATGGATTACCAGTGTAAGAAGACTTTTTATCTTCCTTCCTTATTAAACCTTTATCATTACTTTGTAATTAGAAATTTAATTGTTTGGAATTTGTACACTTTAATTTGCAAGAGTTACCCTTTCCCACAGTGCTTATGCATAAAGGATGAAAGCTGTGAGGTCCTGGCTCTCTGGCCTTCCCAATCTTTGAAAACCAAGCTTTGGCCACACTAGGAGAAGGGGGAAGATAAGATTGATGGAACCACTGACCAGACTCTTCCATAATTCTGCCCCACAAAACTAGGAGTGGGCAAAGAACTAATCTATCTACATTTTTACGTTTCCTGGGCTTTCTTATCATATCAGCTGTGATGTTGATACACTGAAGCTTGAAGGCTGGCAAGCTAAAAAAGCAGAGAGGCAGTGTCTCAGCACAAGAACTTTCTGTGCACACCTCTATATGGCTATACACCTCAGCTGGCTTGGAAATATAAAACCCTTGCCTTTTAAGGAGGAATAAAAGGAAGGGAGGTCAGCAGAAAAAAAAAAAAAGGAAGGTAGTTTTGTTGGGAAGGAGCTCCAGAGAGAAGAGAGGCACTCCAGGGGGTCTGCCGTAAAATCTATTTATTGCAAAGTTTTACAGCCTATTCTAGCAGCCAAGAGACAGCCCCCTGAGTCCCATAGGTTAACAAGCCTGTCCATACGTCTAAGCTGAGTTACAGATTGGATAATAATCACTGTCCACGCGCTGTCCATGTGCCCTGTCAGGCCTGGCATAGCTCAGAGTCGTTGTGAGAAAGTTTGTTGATGTTTACATACTTGTCCAGGTGAGCAGCCAACAGAATCCACTAACTATAAGCATTTGCTATTTGATAGATACTTTTGTGAATTTTCTCAGGCTTACAAGAAAAACCTCAGCAGCATTGATTGTCCAAACTTAGCAAAACATGCCATCCTGCTCTGCAGGTTGTGAATCCACAGAGTTTGAGAAGTGGAAAGTTTCTTAGTCATTAAAGCAGCTAGAGCTTGCCTTTTCCTGTGGATGACCTCAGCATTAGGAATGCTGGGCATGTCGATGCAGTAAGTCTGTGGGGTTTTTTTAACTCATTAACAAATAATGCCTCTGTAGAATCCTGACGATTAAAAAAATAAACTAAAATTATCATAATATTGTCTATTATTGACAAATAACAGTGTGAACACTTGACTTCAATAAAATTCACTTAGTAAAATTCACAATAAGTGCGTTTGTCCAGAATAAATAATCACAGAATCACAGAATGTTAGGGGTTGGAAAGGACCTCTGGAGATCACCAAGTCCAACTCCCCTGCCAGAGCAGGACCATCTAATCTAGGGCAGGTCACACAGGAACACATCCAGACGGGTCTTGAAAGTCTCCAAGGAAGGAGACTCCAAAAACTCCCTGGGGAGCCTGTTCAGTGCTCTGGAACCCTTACAGTAAAGAAGTTCTTCCTTATGTTGAGGTGGAACTTCCTGTGCTCCAGCTTGTGACCATCGCCCTGTGTCCTGTCGCAGGGCATAAGTGAAAACAGCTTGCCCCTTTCTTCTTGACACCCAACCCTCCTATATTTATACACATTAATAAGATTCCCCTAAGTCTTTTCTTCTCCAGACTA
>NW_008592868.1:0-12883 GCF_000691845.1 Merops nubicus | reverse complement strand
TTTTTACACGGAACCAGGACACATGTTAATATTGTACATTTCAAAATGTATTTTATTTTGATACTCAGCTTCTTTGAGTATGTAATGTATGAAAAGGACTCCACCCCCAGCTAATATATAAGCACAGTAAGAATTTCAATAACAGACTTGAAGCCATCTTTTTAGTCTGGTGGGACAATAGACTTCCAAAAGATAAACTGAGTTTTTACTGCAGTCTGATTAATTACAGGTACCTCCATCATTAGCAGTTATGAACTTTCGACTCCAAAATCACTAACTGGATTTTCTGAAGGTGATACGATTTCTGTCTTTTAAACATGGTCATGCTGACCCTAAAGAAGCCCCAAAGATTCCAGGATTTCTGGCGCTAAGCTCTGCTTATTTGGTTTCTGTAGAAAATAGCTCTGCTTTCTAAAGGAAACTGCTCACGTACTCCTCAATTTAATGTGATACATCACAAATAAACTTAAGTGAACAGAGATTTAAATTTTGGAGGTCTGATTCCATGTTCATAATACATGAAGTAGCATAAATATGCAGGGAATATTGGCTTGTTTTGGTTAGATAATGAAGTTTTGCATCTTTTTTAATAGGGGTAATCACAAAGAAACAATTTTAAGTAGAAAATAATGTTCCAAGGTTCGAAGGCAGATGTGCATACACAATGTGCTCATGTCCCACTTGTGTTTCGTTTTTTAGATAATTTTTTTGATAGCAGTGGGAAGAATTTAAATGAATCAGCTAAGATAACGTGTTAAGTATTCTCTTTCTCTTCAAAGTAAGTTTCTTCATTGTTTAGTCTATCCATATGTTTTTCAGACAGCATCTTTGTGAACACAGCTTTTATTCCCTTAAAGATGCGTTATGATTAGGATACCAGATAAAGTCCAAACTTGAACACCAAAATGAAGTGGGATATATATGCTTATAAAGCTGATCGCTGCAGACTCCCTTCCTTCAACAAACCCAGCCAACTCCTAAGCCTCATGCACATGAAGGAAGCTTATCTTTCAGGAAGCTGTAATTCAGATCATATGATTACAAACACATTTTCATTCTTATATGACCAAGTTGTGTATCTGAGAGACAGATGACAATGTGTGAATATATATGACACTAAGTGGTATAAGGATGCTCTTAACATGTTCAGATGTAATCAAATTACATGCAATTTACTTAGATATGTGTACTCAAAAGGAAAGTTTTAAATCTTTTTTATAACTAACTTGGTTGATAATCTTTCAGAGTTACTTTCCCTCTGCTACTCTGACTGCTAATAAATAAAATCACTGACCTTTCATTAGTGTAACATACTATAATGATAAATGTGACAGCAAATTGCAATGTAGCTTATATTGGTTTGCCACTATATACACAGAAATAATTACAAAAAAATGTTAGTTATTAGCAGTGCATGTACAGCTACCACATGCAGCCAGACATGAAGAATCAGAGTTTTACACGCCCACACACCTCAAATGATTAGGAAAGTAAGAACATGGTACTTGCAATTGTTCTCTTGTAGAATGTGGATATTCATACTATGTTGTGTAAAATAGTGCTAGGCATGTTTCTCATATGTGAGAGGGTAACTGTTGTGATGTGATTTGTGATCCTGTTCTCTGTGCTGGAAGAGCTCTATGGTTTGGTTATTGGGACAGAAGATTATTGGAAAAATTCTCAGTTTCAAAAATAGCAAAAAAAAGATGTGAATGTCATCTGTCATACTCTGAACACAACTGGTTCAGAATATATAGAAAACAATGTGGGAAGAAAGCATAGTTCAGCAATATCAGGTTCATAGGCCCACTGTGAAGACTGTGTCTTGAGTCTGGTTTTAAGGTAAAGAGAAAGGAGTAGGGAAAAAGGAGTCCTCTCTCATGTCCTTCCTTAGCCACCTTACACAAGGAGTAGCCGTAGTAGTGACTGTGTTCAAGAGATTGTGGGCACTGCCCCTTGTTTTGCCAATGACCAAGCCCAACAAAAATGATAGCACCAGCAGGGAGATGAACCAATATGTAGACTGTATTGTAGACAGAAATGTTACTATATGAATGACCGCCAGGGGTACAAACAGGTCAACAAGCTCATACATGATCGACGCCACCCCCAACGATCCCACAAACAACATGACCCAGCCCACAACAGGTGGTACAAACAGTGAACCAAGGTGGCCCACAGTTGCCATGGGAAACAGCCAGACCAGCAAGTTAAACACATAAGAGAAATGTGCCCACATGGCAACTCTCACCCGATCGACCCGTGTTTGCAAAGACCTAAACAGACCAGGGCCCAGCTCCAGGGAGAGTCAGGAGGTCTGCCCTGAACCAGGAAGCTCTGTGGAGTGCACTCCACAGACAGACACTCCTGACTCCCTGCAAGTGGTCCCAGCTTTTATCCCCAAGCAGACACCTGACCTTTGTCAACTCACTGCGGGACCCCTGGGGCTCATTTCCCTTCTGGCTCTCCCTGCAGGGCCGGCCGCACCCTCGGGGGAACTATAAGGCAAACTCACCCCCTCTGTATGAAGGGCTGTGGGAATCACCCATATGTCAACCTTAATTCAGGGCTCAGGGTTCAAACCCCAGCATTTCACCACTTCATCTCGTGTTTGGGATTGTCAGTATTATTCTCTTACCTTTCTTACAATTAAACAGCATGCTAAGAATGTAAAAGGTACAAGCCAGTGCGATATCATCTTCCTTTATTTCACAGATATTTTTAGACATTTCTGTCTCTCCAAGCATTAAGGTCCTATAGTCTCCAAGGAGTTTTCAGTGCTTTCAAGCATTCAGATTTTTTTTTTAAGTTAAATTATTTTTTTTAAAGGCAAGATACTAATTTTAAGATAAAGATCTACTTAGTTGAGTTGAAAATAAATACAAACTTCAGTGGCTTTTAAGACTAATAACTTGAACTGTTATTGTTAAAAAAAGAGACTTCAAATATTTCTTTACATTATATGAGTGATAGTTAAAAGGGTGGGCCTTTTTTTTTTTTTTTTTTTACCCTGTATCATCCTGTACTGTACAAAACTACACTTTATCAGAGATACTTTCTGGAAGTATACCTGACAAATAAAATTTAAGTAGTATATTTCTATTGGTCTTGTATGGCATCTTTTTTATAACCTGTTAGAGAGCTCTTAAAGACAGTTCAAGGATACATCAGTAATTTCTGCTTCAGACAGTTTTACTTAAGGGTTAAGTGAAATAGAAATATTGCCACAGACTACTTAATGTGCGGTATGTATTCTAACACAGTACCTTGAACATTCCAAAGTCTTGCAGAAATGAGAATTGAACATTGCCTTGAAAAATGTACTGTCTGTTTTGTGTACCACATTAGGAAAAAACCTTCAGAATGTTGTACTCGGTAAATAATACAGTTCAATAATCACACCTGTGTTTTACTTCAGTTGGAAAGCATGCGCATGCCGTGAGAAGGTGCTTACTGTAATATATATGTACCAGCCTTCAAAAGTGCATGTCCTTTGCGTACTTTAGCTCGTATGAACTTCTTTAAATGCTGGAGAAGTGTGAAAAATGTTTTTGATTTCCTTTAGAATTACTCTCATTTTTGGAAGGTTAAATGACACATTCACATCCATTCCAGGCTTATATATCAATCATCCATATAAATCACACTGCCAAAGCTTTCCCTTATCTGTGTGTGCAGCAGAGTCACAATAAATTCTCTTGGATCAATAAGCAACTTTTCACTTGAAACACTCCTGTCCCAAGTGGGTACAGCTAGATTGCTAAGTGACTGCTAGACTGCTATTACAACGCTGTAGTTGTACTCACTTCAGCCTGACAGAAAGCAAAGCTTGGAAGGTAACCAAGAAACTCCACAGCAGGAGGATCATGTGTATGTCCTTTAGAAACAATATTAGTAGCATTTTCAGCTTCCTAACTAAGATCTTGATCTTGCCTTTGGCATTATCAGGAAAGGTGTATTTAATTGTTGTTCAATGAAGTAGAGTGTGCCTGCTGTTCCAGGCAGTTTTAACACCACATAATAACCAAGCAGGGTTTGCTCTCCTGTGAAGGGATAGGTGGATCATCAATAGTCTGTATCTGGGCTTTTTCTTCTTGCTTTTCATTTGGGTTTTTTTGTGGCTTTTTTGTTTGTTGGTTTGGGTGTGTGTTTGTTTTTTAACAAAAAGAGACTTTAAATCAGGAGCTGAAGTTTAGATGAAACAATTGCAAGGTGGTGTGAGAAGGAAAGATGATTCATAAAAGAAAGTTCCCATATGCATGGTAATAAAAACTGGATTTCCAAAGGCCATGTGACATCCAACTTCCTGAGGAGCAGAAAGGACCTTTTTTTGCCCCTTCTAACACTTCACTCACTTGCTCCTTCAGATTGTTTGGCATTCTTTCTGGAGCTAGTAATATAGAATTGGTAAGATGGCACAATTATCTTTAATAACTGATTGTATTTCAGGGGATGTAGGTAGCATTACAATGAATGTCCACAGAATGAATTAAAACATTCATTGAAAATCCCTGGAACAGTTACATGGCCAAGATCTATAATTAAAATTAAATACCAATGTAAGGGTCTGATGGACTAGTTAAAATGGCCGATACTAGGAATCAGGTAGATGGAGCCCAAGTTTCTTAACACTTACCAGAGATTATATCTTTTTGGATTAAAGGTTTTGATATCCCATGATCATATATACTTCTAGACACAATTTATACCTGAACCATTTTTATACAGATTATAAAGTTATGGTATTTGATTTAATGCCAAGTTTTTACTTTCACCTACAAAACTGAAATGAAACTGGATAATCTGTGATGAATAGTTCTCATGAAATCCAGTTCTATAACTGACTGTGTGAACTTTCATTTCCAGGCTCCTCTGGTTTTCACTTATATGAAAGCAAATTATTTGGAAGTTATGCTGGGGAAATGGAATGTCTGCAAGATCAGAGACGATATTTTCAATGCAATTACTTCATGCTTCATTGCATAAAGGATATACAGATTTTCTTAAGACTTTTCTGTCGTTTGATGCCAACTATCCGTTTCTACAGTTACACAAAATATGAAAATATAGAGCAAAGCTGAAACCATCATCTGCATGACACATTATTTCTAGAAAACCTTTGAGTTTTATATGTGCTTTTTGAAAATATTTTTTAATTTAACTTTGCATGTGTCAAAGCCAAAGAACTGCAAAATTAGCATAAGAAACCGCTAACAATCACAGCTAAAATTTAGTGTCTAATTAGTCTAAATAGTTAATTCTTTTAATCAATATGTTTGAGAAGAATCATTATCACACTGCATTCCCTGACATTATCTGCTATTTACAGAAGTGGCTATTCATGCCAATGTAACCTCTGGCATGATAAATGGGTTAGTAAATCCAAAGCATATGTGCCCTTTTGGTAGCAGATGGCAGGCTAGTGTCAGTTGAGACACTCTGAATTCTCTAGGGACCTTTTCAAAGTTCATAATTATTGAAGCGACTGTTGTAGTAGCTTTTTTTCCAGAAAAGTTCAATTAATATAATTAAAAAAAAATAATCATGTGATAGAAACACAAATACTTTTTTGTTGTTGTCTTTACACATAGAATAGATTCCTGTTTTTTTTTCAAGTCAGCAGTACATTGCAGTTGCCTTCACTTTTGCCAAGATTTCAGTCAAGGGCTGTGTAATAGTGAAAACATTGCAAAAATACATTAATAATTTTTTTTACATAAACACTTCATATATGGAGGAATTAAGAAGTGGCTATGCTTTTCCTGGTTCATTATATTATAGATGTTTCTCCTTTATGTGTATCTACAAATATCTGTTCAGGTTATTCTGCTATAAAGCCTTTTAATTTTTTTTTATTTCTATTTACTTTTGCTATATTCCACTAAGAATCACTACTATAATCAAATCTCACAGTGCTTTCATATACTTCACAAATGGTATTGTTGGCCTAACATGGCATACTCTGGAGTGTGGCTTTGTTTAGAAAAAGTATTGTCTTTAATATGAAGACATAAAGAATTTGTTAAAAAATAAAAAGTAGCTTTTTCAAAATAATCATTTGATATGCATTCAGAATCTTTCAAGTTTTTTTGAATATGTTATGAGGAAGAATTGGTTTAGAACTATTTTGACTTGCTTTTTGTATCTAGTTTTATGAAACTGGCAGGTTTCATATTAATGTACAGCAAGGTAACCAGTAAAACTGTTTTGTGATCCTTTAGGTCACTAGATACAGTTTAGATCATTAGATATAGCTTAAATTATTTTTAAAATAATCACATGCAAGGCCGAGTGTGGAGTTACATGGAGTAGTAACAAAATTAATGGGTTTATTCTCCCTCTCTGGGAATTAGGAGGCTTCCTTTTGGCTACCTATGCCTTTGATTCATGTAGTGTACTTGCAGAAATCAAACAGAATTTTCTAAAACCTTGAATAATCTTTCTGTTACAGTCTAAGCTTCCTCAAAGGATTGTGATGGGTCAGAAGTAGTGGATACTTAAATATGGAAGTATGGTTTAGACTTTTTTTTCCACGGTGTTTTGCTCGTAAGCAGATTTCTGAGATGGTCACTCTTGTTATCAATAATGCTCTTCCATACCCGATTGCTATTCCAAACAGGTTTTCTTCCTGAAATCAGTCAGAAATGCTAAGGATGAACAAGATGGAGGAAGTCTGTTTGAGAACTTGGAAGTATGTTTGAGAACGGAGAGCAAAAACCAAAGCTACCTGTTGTGTTCTGGGAGGAGAGATGTGGAAAAAAGCAGAATCTGGGTTTGCAGCAGCTATTTAAATGAACATGTTCACAAGCTCACACTGAATGGCACCAAGCTTAACTTTGATAACTCACTGGAAGTGTAGTCAGTTTTGCTAGCAGGAGTTGTGATAGACTTTGTTCTTTAGAAGACAGTTTCGTGCCTTTGTTTGGGTTGTTTGTTTTTTGGTTTTTTTTTAATATCTTTTTCTTTTTCATGCTGTCAAAGTCTCCATCGATTCCAGTACAAAATTCAGCACATGACAGGATATGTACTGGTGAGGTTGTTGCTAAAAGAAACAGTAAGCAATATATAATGGACTATGTATTCCCAGCACTTTTCTATATGAGTTTTCAAATTCCTGAAGCTTTAGGGAAAACAAACAAACAAACAAACAAACAAAAAACAAATTGTAATTGTTTGCTTAGGAAGCTATGAGAAGGAAGCAGTAAAGAGAAAATATTCTGGAGGAAGGAATCTATAAGGCAATATAATAATTTCACTGAAAAGAAGAAAGGTACTCATGATTTCCTGAAGTATGTTGTTTTAAAAGAGCATGCCAAATTTGTTGTCTGTTTTCTAACAGTTGGTAATGAAGACTTGTGGTAATGTTGCAGCAATTTTGCATTGAATATCTGCTGTAAATGCCTCTACTGTATATAAAAAATTGTTATGAAGGGATTGCTGTATGCATTAGACCTTCTTAGGAAAATTGATCCTTACAGAAAAGTTTCCCAAATTGAGTGAATAAAATGATTTGTTATCTACAGTTGAACTCATATAATAATTGAACTCATATAATAATTACACACGTATTTATCCTCCATAGCAGTTTTGTACATTTTGTACTTTGATAAATTCCCTAGACATTTTTGGAAACAAGGTTTTTTATCTGTCCTCATAAAAACTCATAAAAGTAGTGCACATACAGAGACTATACAGAAACAAGTTTGCCACAGCAACTTGAGGTTCTAGTTTCCTGCCTGTCTGGCTGCATTAGAGCAAATGTGTGGGCAGAAAGTGAGGGGAATGGTTAGTTAACCTTTTCCTTGCTGTGGAAATTTTGGACGCGTCCTTGAAGCAGTAGGATAAATCAAGCACAGGTAATTCTGGTAAACCAAGAAAGGTTTTCATCAGCTATTCCTATAGTTGCTAATAGAATATCTGGGTTTTCCAAAAGAGGTTATAATAGAAGTGTCATGCAAACAATTATGAAGTGACACTATTATTGATATAAAGCATTTCACCTTGACTGGCAACAGGGGATTGCTGATACAAGAAGGTTTTCAAATACACTTTATAGCACTATCAAGTTATCTACCAGATCATTTTCTGGCCACGAATATAGTGGGACTTTGTCACTTCTATGGGATCTGTAAGTGAATATGCCTGAAAGAAAGATAAATCCTCAACAGGAAAATATTTGGGAAAGTAAAACCATTTAGCTTTGTTGTTAGGGTCAAAGCCTTTTGATATAGGTGGATTCTTTGCTTCAAATGTATTAGTTAATAATTTTGTTAGGAAACATATCCAAGTGTGTGAGTGCTCATATTTGAGGAATGGAAAATTTCTGATACTAGTAGTCTGCTTACATTTCAAACTGCAATACTTTTTCTTAATTATGGGGTAGTGTTACATTGTGAAGCATGACGTGTTAACGAGATCACTTTCACTCAATCATCACTAGACTGATAACTAAGCTCATAACACCTCTTTGGTTCTACAGCTATAATAAATGGAAACATTGCAGCTTTGTAGTATTTTTATAGTTGTTTGTCATTATTATTATCCTAAAATGAATATGGTACTGTCAGGTTGCACAAAAATAAAATTTGGAGATTGTTTTAGTTGTAAATGGACTAGTGAGAGTAACGTAAAATTAACCTGGCTGAAAAGATCCAAGGCAGATTGGGAATGGAATAAACACAATATGTGTGCTGTTAATTGTTAGTTTATCTAAACATCAATTATAGATTTTATTGACAGTGCTCGATTTCCTATCTCTCTTTGGGACAAGTATATGGGACTAGTTCCTGCATGCTTTTAAACTTACATTCACTAGATGTCAAAATCTATACCGTCAACTGCTGCTCTGTGGTAGCAGCCATTTACATTTCTGTGTGTGGCTTGGCAAGGAACAGATAAAAGTCCTTTCTCCTATTTCTTAAATGTCTTCTGTTTAGAAATCTTAACTATAAAGGATCTACAACTAGGGTGATGTTAATAAGAAAGCAAATAAACATAATTTATTTTTAATATCTAGTTTCAAAGGCCCAGAAACTTCTAAACTAACACTATAAGTATTTTGAGGATATATCAGATGTCAAGGTTAGGAAGCTATCTTACTGAAAATAATTGTATTTGTGATGGTAAGGAACAGAAGAAGGTGTAGTAATTATATCTTTTTGTTGTTCAGAGGAGAAATGTGGCGTGCTTACACTCACAAAAAGTAGCCTTGAGGGCAGAAGGGAAGTTGAAGAAAAGTAAAATAAATAAATAAAATTCATCTGACAACTCAAACTATAATGAATAAAAGTTTCCACGCATATTTTCTGACTTAAAAAATCAGAATGTCTAAAAAATCCAGGATAATCGGAAATATTTAATAATGTGAGTTTTTGTTGCTTAAGGACCAGCACATCTAAACTAACGTTAATCATCTAGGGTCATTGGAGTGAGTGTCAGAGGCTGATTTTTACCAACTAAATACCACAAGGCCTGCATCAAAAGGTGTCTGTTAAGGCACCTGTCTGACCTTGTTAAGGTCAGTCAGATACAGAGTTCCAACTAAAATGCAAATCTAAAATGATGTGAAGCTTGGTGTTTCTCCTGTGGAAGTCAGTGGAACAGCTTGCAGTCCCTTCACTGGTGGAACAGTAAAGACACTGTTAGTATTGTTTGGGAGTAATACATGTTGCAAATCACAGCCCCATCATTGATTAAGAAGATTAAGGTATTGTAAGAAAACTGAAACTGATAAATGCCAGACAGATCAGTAATTTATAAATTGTCATTTCTATAGCCTTTATCAGGCAATTAAATTAGTAGAATAATGCTTTCATCTGAGATACTTTTGGCTTCAAAAGGTCTAGGAGTGGTGTCACATGATAGAATCCCTAACTACTACTTCTGTCTATTCTCTGCTACTATTTAGGTACTCTTAATTTGTTGGCTTACTTCCATGATTTGACAGTATAAGTTACATCTCTGTGGCTTAGCTGTTAAGTGTATTCCCTGTACTAGAAATTATTTATTATACTGGCACACGGTATATCATCTGTCATGTCCAAGCTGATGAAAGATCTTCCTCCAATATCTTTTCTGCTCTTTAATCTTTCTATGGAAAGCTCCAACTTTCCCTTCAGACTACTGAAGAGAATGCTTGAAACTTTTCTTTTGAACTGATGAGATCATCCTTCCCCCACCACTGTACTGAGAGCACAGGGGCAAATTTGTGTACTTTGGCGGTATAGCGCTAGAAATTAATCACATAGTAGTTTTCCAAGTATTTTCAGATTAAGTATGGCTTGCCATACCAGAATTTTCTCCATCATACTCATTAAAATCTCCTTTAAGTACCAGACTACTTAGCGTAATATTACTATTTCTGAGCAATGTGTCGTACTGAAAATACAAATACTTTCAGAATGTACCTATCTTATCATTCAAATTGTACTAACTTTCTGGACAAGTTATGAAGGCTTTTGGGCTTGGTCAGCTTTTGTTATCCCATTATGTGCCCCATTATTCCCTGTAATTCTGTTTTATAAGGTGCTAATAACAGGAAATTGTTGTTTCCAGTTAATGAAATATTAGCTAGGATAATCCTGATCAAGCTCTGGTGACTTCCAAATCTCAGTCCTGGGTCATCTCCTGCATTCCATTGCTCTGCTCATCTACCTATATTAGGTCAATGGGGTCTTTCACAGTCTCAGTTTGTAAAACCTAAGAGGTTTTCAATACCAAACATGGCATGACAAAGAGTTGGATCTACATTCCCCAAAGAGTTCACATACCTCGCTACACATCTGCCACACCAAACAGCACAGTATGTACTTTACAGACTGACAGTTTGTCCATACATATTGGTTGCATCCAAATCTTAGCAGTGTATCTGGCTATTACACCAATGTGGATCTGTTTTTTTTACAAATGTCTCTATTTGAATGGTAGCTTCCTGAATGAAGGACAGTGTGCTATTTGGTGTTCTAGCCTTTGTTATTTCTTTTTTTTTTTTTTTTATTTTTTTCCCATACGGCTATGACTGCACCAGGTAATCACCTGCCAACCACCTTTGAGTGATAGAAGCCAAGTGAAGCTTTACTGGAGCTTTAAGTATCTACACTGTACTGGAGGAAAACTGGGCAAGTACGAGAACAATTTAAATTTATAGCAAATGTAAATTTACTTTCTAAAAAAAAAAAAAAAAAAAAAAAAATTAAAGATAAAATGTACCCGTAATGTACTATCAAGCCACTCTGGAAAGGTTTAGCACACACTGTGATGATTCCTAAATTCATCTTGCAGAGATAGCAGGTTTTGACATTGGTTTTCCTTAAAAGAGTGAGATGATTAACAAGATATGTCCAGAAGAGCAGGTTATTTAGTCAGTATCAGGAAAAAAATATAATTAGTTACTGCAGGTATGTAATGTTACTGCTTTAATGTTAGAGAAATTAAAGAAAAAAAAAAATAAACAACAAACAAAACAACCACAAACAAAAAACCTCACATTGGATCTGAAGTGAAAGAAAAAAAAAAAAAACGTGGAAGAATACCTGCTGCTTCATCTGCTGCAGTCTCCATTATGTAAATGGCTCTTATTTTCCTATAATTATCTATGATGTTTTCTTATAATTATGAAAATTCCACCTGCAATTTGCATGTCCTGTCTTAAGTCATTCAAATATATATCAGGGGAGCGTATCTGTGGCAGAAATTAAATAGTGCCATGAAAACTCATTGCTTGTAAAGCATTTTAAGAAAAGAGCAATTTTTTTTTATGGTCTTTGGAAAAGAAGATTTCGTGTGAGTTTTTCACTGTTTATATTACAACAAATTCTTGGGAAATGCATCTTGTACTGCATTATTTTCTTCAATAATCTGGGCCTAAATTAACATGGCTTAATACTTGAACTTGACTTTCTGTTCATATTGACACATATACCTGGAACCAAATTTTATTGTTCTACCATTACAAATACAGTTCCCAAAAGTTAATTCTTGGATGATAATGGATTTGGGGCATAACAGAGGGAGGGAGAGCAAGTAATTGTGTTCTGTACGACCCCAGGCAAAGCTAAAGGCTTGGAGAAGACCCACTGGAAAGCTTCCTGGAAGAAAAGGACCTGGGTTGCTTGTGGACAGCTGGCTGAACATGAGCCAGCAGTGTGCCCACATAGCCAAGAAGGTAAACAACATCCTGGCCTGTGTCAAAAATAGTGTCCAGAAGAAGTCAAGAAGTATTTGTGCCACTATACTCGGCACTGGGGAAGCCACAGCTTGAATGCTGTGTTTTGGGCACCATGGTATAAGAAAGAAATGTTGGTGCTAGAGTGGGTCCAGAGAAGGGCCATGGAGCTGGTCAAGGCTCTGGGGAACATGTCTTATGAGGAGCAACTGAGGGAACTGGGGTTGTTTAGCCTGCAGAATCAGAGGCTGAGAGGAGACCTTATTGCTCTCTACAGCTACCTGAAAGGAAGTTGTAGTGAAGTGGTTGTTGGTCTCTTCTCTAAGGTGACTAGCGATAGGACAAGAGGAAATGGCCTCAAGTTGTGCCAGGGGGGTTTAGATTGTGTATTAGGAAGAATTTATTTTCTGACAGAGTAGGGAAGCATTGGAACAGGCTGCCCAGGGAGGTGGTGGTCACCATCCCTGGAGGTGTTCAAAAAACATGTGGATGTAGTACTTCAGGACATGGTTTAGTGGTCATGGTAGTATTGGGTTGGTGGTTAGACTTGATCTTGGAGGTCTTTTCCAACCTTAATGATACTATGTATGTAGTAGGTCTAGGTGTGCCAGCATATTAATTTCGATTCCGTTAAATTTTATGGCTGGTTTTTAATTGACTTCTTGAGGATTAAGAATTAGACCAAGATTGAATGTTGTCACGAACCAAGGGATGAAAACC
>NW_008592867.1:47048-51589 GCF_000691845.1 Merops nubicus | reverse complement strand
CTGGGCTGAGAGCGGGGTCTTTGCTGGCACGGTTCCTCACCCCTTTGCGGGGATGCCGAGGCGCTCAAGGGCTCGCTCTTCCTTTCCCCGCGGGGCCGCAGTCCCCGAGGGTACGTCGCCTCTGTGCCACAAGAAAAAGCCCTTGGCTTTTGGGGTGGTGGGCTGGCCGCTGGCATGTGCGGCCCGGCACAGGGAGGGCAGAGCAGGCGAGTGCCTTTGCCTTGGTCAGGCCTGCGGCAGGGAAGCGTTGCGGGACTCCAGGGTCAGAAGCGTTTGCTTGCTGCTTAATTTTATGCGTAACCCTTCAAGCACAAGACCTTAGCTCTTGACAGCGGTAGTATAGTAAAGGCTCACATTGGACTTTCTTCAGATGAGAGTGATTGAGTGATTACATTGTCATCTCAGGGAATCAGCTTGAATGTGCTTTTATTGTGTTTTCATACATAAACTGATATTTACCATGACTGGGAAGGTAAATCTCCTATAAAATGCAGCCTGTGTTGCAGTACATCTCGAGGCATCTTTCATCCAAGGTCTGTGTGCATAGTATCTGCTTTAATTTCACTTTTCATTTTTTTTGTTCTATTTCCAGAAGGCAAAACAGTTTTCGGGAACATAAGTGCTGTCAGACTTATGTTCACATTCTTTCATCCATTCATTTTCAGGACTTCTGTATTACTGTTGCCTTTGAAAGTCTTGCTGTACCTTCGTGCAGTGTTCATCATGAAAAAGCTCTTCTTAACGTAATATGAAACCCTGTTCTGTGTTTCTCAGCTGTTACTTACCAAATCAGATAGCAAATAGTGAAAATGCTCATAGATCTGTGATTGTCATCCATCTGAAAAGAGAGGAGAATGCAGTTTTTTTCTGATTGTCAAGGACTGGTTTTGAGGTTTGTCTCATGATGATGTAATACTCTGAAACATTGGCAAGAGCAGTATTCATTACGAGTTACCATGTATTACATAAATAGAGGAGGCACAGAGTTTTGGCTTTCAAGTTCACACTGTAACACCAAGGTTTTTAAGTTCATCTTAGACTCTGATATTAAATATCCTAGTAGTCCATTGCCAATTCCAATATATCTTTTCTTTTTCTCCAAATTCATTTGTATATAGTAAATGATGTGTCTGGGCCTGTTAGTTTTCATCATATCATCAAGAAAGCAGGAAGAGAAGTCCTGATAAAACTCATGGTATCCAGACATTTCTTTTAAACGCTTCACAATTGCACTGGTGAATTTCAAACATAAAGATCTGTTCCATAATACTGAATTCCTGGCTTAAATTCCACCAGCAAATAAGAATAATATTGAGGTAAATAGATTGAAGTTTTAGTTAGCATTCAACCTTTTTTTCATTCTGTAATCATAATATTCTCAACTCTTTTCACTACAACTAGGTCACTTTTGCTGCTTCTTAATGAAAATGCATCTTCATTTGGGAATTTTTGCTCATCTTAAATCCATAGTATTGCGAATTTTTAAAGAGTGTTTTACTGTTCTTTGGTATGTGTGCTCAGTCTCAGCTGTAACATTCAATCTTTCTGACTGGAGGCAATCCATTCAGTAAAAATGTATGTTCAGAAACTAACTGAAAATACCAAGTCACAATTTGTTCTACTCCAAAGAATAAATCTTCTTTACCTTTTTTGTTTTGTAAATTTCAAGCCATAAGTATAGCTGGCATGTTCCTACAGAAAGGATGTGTGTTAATCTTCAGAAACATTTTCTAATATGAATTTATATACTTTCTTTTCCAGTTAAATATCTTGTGCACATGGAAAAGAGGAAAACACTAGTGTCCAAATAAAAGAGCATAACTAAATTATAGGAATGCGAATGAGAGTAGTCTGATTTGCTTCCAATTACCTCTTTAAAATAACAAATTGCAAATGATCAAGCTTGAAGGGACTGAGATTAGGTTAAAAACTGAAGCATTACAGATGATACATTAGTCAGATTTATTTTCATTATGTAATCTAACTAGTATCAATCTTAATAGACTAATAATTAGCAAGTAGATGTCTACATTTCTCAGCTTTCTCAGGGTATTTCTCAACTGAAGCTGAAATCTGGGAATATTGCAGCTGCTTTATAAACAAAGCTTTAATCATAAATGATAGGTCCATGTTTTGATAGCCAGCGCGTTCCCAAATCAACCTTCTTTTGTTTTCTAAGCAGTTGAAGGCTTTTTACAGTGACAATTTAAATATATACTATGTAAATATAACCAAGGTTGTGATTAGGCTGATTATTTTGTAGAAGGAAGGCTCTGAAGCACAGCTGAACAGCTAATGCAACTATCATGCTTTTGTTTATTTGTTTTTAATTCTGGAAAAGGAAATCAGATGAATATATATTTTTATTAACAGTTTTTATGCTTCAGTTCAGTGTCTTGTAAACTCAGTCTATTCATGCTCCGTGCATAGCAATGAATCAATAAGAAGCTAGGGGATCTTTCCAGAGAGACATAATCCTTTGCAAGTCAGTAGGACTTCACATGAGCACAGAGTTCTTCCTTCATGGACGTGGGCACGGCGTGACAGAGAATGCTGAGGGTAAATGCTGTGCTTCCAACACACCACCATTTGCAACTCAGTATGAGGTTAATCTACTCTTTCAGCTTGCATTACGTTTTTCACTATTACATCTGCATACAGTGCATGTAAAATAAGCATCAGCTTAATTATTAAGATGACATCAGTTTCCTCAAGTAAAAAAGCCATACAATAGCTTGGGTCACTGCATAAAGTGACCACATCAGATTCTGAGGCAGCATCTCACAGCCCTGGCCAAGTTGCAAGGATCATTTTCATGGAAAATTTACTCTTCCCTCAGTGCATTTTTGTCATTAGGATCTGAGCTGTTACCTCATTTTAACAGCTTCAGGTTTAATGAAATTCTTTTATAATTCTCTATTTGCATCTCTGTGTACCTTGCAGCTGTGGTATTCATATTCATCTCTAATGGATTCATTTCAGATAATTGCAGTTTCACTTACAATGTTATTTTTCTGACAGATGGTGTCCTCCTTACCCATTTTTAACACTTGTTTTCTTCTGTGTAAATGTGGCAAGCTCACTATAACAAGGACTATAATGGTATTAAAACTCTATTCCCATATCAAGTTAATGTTTGTTTATCCTCAGTTCTGAATATTTAAGCAGCATGATGCTTGACTTCTTACAAAATAAAAAAAGATTCAGAGCATATGTGCTTCTAAAGACCTCATTGCTTTGTACAGAGAGCTGCTGAGCATCAATCATTTTTGAAATTAAGGATTTCTTAAAATAAGGAATTCTGCCTTTGCAGTTTAAATGAGTTTTCACTCATGGCAGGTTGATAACAGATTCACCAGATTTCTTACACATAAATAAAACTATTTTTAGATCAGAGATTATCTGAAGACAATTTATCAGGTAATCTTAAAAAAATTAGAGGAAGAAATTGCTGGGATACTGTGAATTGCTGTACCACCTTTATGGGAGGCCTGTGTAGTAAAGTGTGAGTTAATTCAGTGCAATCCATGTTACAGAACTTTCCTGTCTTGGAAATCGCTAAGAGTTGTTCAATTACAGTTATGTACAGCCGAGCCTATTTACAAAATTTTAGATTATAACTGATGGGACAAAGATCAAGACATTTCTGATGTAGAGTGAAATATTATTTTAATGCATTCGATAATAAACTGTATGCTTACCAGCAGCGTTATTTAACTTTCTGTACTTTCTGTGTTTGTGTACTATAAACTGTGCAGTTGTCATTTTCCAAAGTCTTGGTTGCTTTTAATTGACTGCTGGTAATCTTTCAGGTGATGTTATTGTTATATAGAAGGTGTTAGCTGGGGAGAGAAGTACATTTGTGGAAGCATAGGCGTGCGGTGTGCTAGGAAGCTATGGTGATCAAGGTATCTGTTGGATGTAGGAAGACTGATGTGTTATTACTCTCAGCCATGTCATCATCTTAAGTCATCTCCTAGGGTTATTTTTCCTATATATTGCTGAGAAACAAATAGTTCCTTAAAATACAGCCTATTGCTTACCCCAGGATAGATTGTTTTGTAGAAAGCAGCATTTCTTACTAGTCAGAAGTGTATTTTATAACCTCTGGAGGAAAGCAGTAAAGAAGATGATTAAGCTTTTCTCTTGTATGTGTTTGGACTGAAGTACTATATTGCATACGTTTATTAAGACAAAATTCCACATGATAGTTATAAAAATCTCATTACTATTCAGAATTTGACAGGGTATCAAGCAGTGCAAAAACATTAACTAGTCAGAAGTCAGCTAATGTCTAACAACTGTTCTGAGATACTCTGAATCATGCATATTTTTATTTGACTTTGAAAAGGTATTCTAATGTTAAATATGTAGACAAAGAGCATTAAGATTATTCTCTACATTTATTTGTTACTCTTGCCAGTTTCAATCCATTTCAGAATGAAACTGAAGTGCATTGTGTTAATGTCTTCACAGTTGTCAATTTTTTTATATTCTGTTCATCTAATCTTAAAGATATACATGAAAGAATAAAATACACT
>NW_008592867.1:32023-47017 GCF_000691845.1 Merops nubicus | reverse complement strand
CCTTGTTGATGCTGCTGTTTTGAATTTACAAGCTGAAGAATTGGGAGACATTAAATATACTTGAGCTGTCAGTAAACAGATTTTCTGCAGTCTGGCAAAATGGCTGATAGTCCAAACTGTGATTTGAAATCTCTGAGTCCACTTCAGCTGTTTGAAAGAGTAACTGAACAAGGAGAGAAAGTCAGAGCACTGAAAGCAGGAAAAGCACCAAAGGTATTTCCATTTCATGTTTTGAACCTATCCTTTTTTCAGATTAGGCTTCTCTTTAAGAGTGCTGAAGTGTATGATAGTTCTGACATTTATTTTGTCTTGCAATAAGAAACAAATCTTGTTAAAAAATATTTGGTTTGTGAACTGTGGACATACCTGGAGCAAGGTAGTCACTAGTAAGAGCAAAATTTTTCCTCCTGAAGTAAGACCTGAGAGTCATAGGCTGAGAAGTCTGCTTCAGCCAGTTGCCATTCTGTGTGATGTGTTCCAAGATACATGGTTTTCCAGTAAAATCTTTATCGCTTGTGTTCTTCCCTGAGTTTAGATGCCTCATTAAAACATTTTTCTCCATGCATCACTGTACACATTAGCAAATATGTCTTCCTGTAACTGTGCTGACAGTACCCGTTTCATCTCCCTTAAGTAATTTAGTAATTTGCCCTTATTTTCAGGTTCCCTAATCTGTCATCACTATGTTGGCAAAGAAAGCTTAGTTTTAATATGAGCTCTCTTAGTGTATTGCCTATGGGAATAAATCTTGAAAACTGGAAGTTAAATTAACTCTTTATTGCTTGCATAAGATATTACAATAGCTTTGTATTAAAAAAGTTATAATTGTGAAAGTTATAAAGAACTTTTTGTTCTACTTTAAGTCTCTCATTGAATTGTAATGAATACATTAATTTAAGACGAGCCACTAATAGTATTGTAAAGTAAATTACACAAGAATTTATAATTTATTTATAGACTTAAATAATGGTTTGTGTTGGAAGGGACCTTAAAGATATATATGTTAGAAATTTGTTCTTAATGTTAAACTTGTTATGCCTCTGAAAAGCAGGCAAGCATTTTTTTTTTCCTTCAGACAGAAATTGAAAAGTGAGACAAAATTGCTTTAAATATCTTGGCAATGGTGATGCTCTGACTTCTGCCAATCAGCAAACGGTTACCTGATATTTGCTTCTCCTTTGCTTTTGGCAGTGATGCTGCAAACTTGTAAATAAAGGCTTAGAGTTTATTAATAATGCAATTCAAGTGAAAGCATGAAAGCAGGTTTTTGAAAGGTTAAGATAGACAGTTACAGCAATGTCCTAAGTATGTTAAGTCTAATGGGTTTTTTTCCCCCTTTATTCAGGATGAAATTGAGGCAGCAGTGAGGACTCTGTTATCATTAAAACTGTCATATAAAGCAACAACAGGACAAGATTACCAGGCAGGCTTGCCTCCAAGAGATCTTGCATTAATAAACAATGGTACAACTAAAGAAGAGGAGGATGATTTTGTGGACCCCTGGACTGTGCAGACATCGAATGCTAAAGGCGTGGATTATGACAAACTGATAGGTATAATCCTTTCTTCACTGCTACTAAGCAATTTATGTAAAGTGGTCGTAATGACCACAAAACCAGCAAAGGATCACAACAAATCCTGATCAAAACCATCCTAGGTAACATTCAACTTATGTCTAATATTGGTGTTTACATGACTAAAGAATTTGCTGCAGGAGCTGAAAATGTTCCAGGCAGGGATTGCCTATGGAAAAGTTAAATACTTTGCAGAAGTTTTTGGGTTAAAATAAAAGTTTTACTCGCAGTTTGGTATTTGGCATAACGACCATTACTAGGAATTGTGTTAATGAAGGGACTGTGACTGAGTATGTGCATCCTCAGTGACTGATGCAGAACAGCTACAGTCTACAGCATTCTGGCCAGGCTGTAGGATTCTTCCTATCGTCTTTCCATATCTGCCTTGACTTCCAAATTAGGGAGGGCAAGGATGATCCAAAACTAATGCAGAAATCTCTAAGTGTAATGACTTCTTCAGAAGACACACCTTCAAGCAGCTAAGTGCTGGCTGGGATGGAGAAGATGCAGTTCATTCAAAAATCAAACAATGTAATGGAAAATGTTTTAGACAGAGGTGTTGCAGCACTTGTAAAATTTTGTAATTTAAGGAACAGGGGTTTAGTTAATTTCCTTGTTTGTTTTACAGTCCACTATTTTAATAGCTTGAGTCTAGCATAGAAACAGGTGAGAGAACTATTCATTAATGTTTGCTTTTTTTTCTGCTTTTCTTATTGTCAGTCTTCAATTCACACTTGGTACCTCAGCTGTACACTGCCGGTGCCTGCTTAGTAGCTTGTTTCTCACAACAGAGCTCACATGCATGTGTGGCAGTAACCAAGTATTTGCTTCGAGGACCTCGGTTGCTAGTGTCAGCATCTGCATCTGCTTAACTCTGTGTTGTCATTGTAAGATCATGTCAAATGTATGCGAATATTGGGTTAGTCTGCAGAATGTAATACAAGAAAGAAAAAGCTGGAAAATGAGAAGTATGCAAAAAGTTCATTAATGAGGAAGAAGGAGGAAAGATAATTGTTAGAATCTAGAAGTTGACAAGATCTCTCATCTTGTTACTTACTTACGTAGGAAGTATGGAGAAGATTTTTTGTTTTCAGGGTGCAGGAGTTTCTAAGTCTTATAGAAAAGTGAGTAGAACACTTGTGTTGGAACAGTCTCAAGGTCTTTCTGAGAATGCCTACTGTGGCTTCGCTGTACATCAGCTCTCTAAAGCCATGTTAAAGCTGACAACAATGCCACCCTAGAGTGGTGGGTTAGCCTAAAGGGTTTTTACTTATTTACATACTACATCAGACTGGGAAAATTTGGTGGATGAGTCATTTTGTTAAGTTTCCTCCTCCTTTTAAAAATAATAATGAAAAGTATTGACCAAGAACTTTACATTTGATATCTCTTACTATAAAGGAATTTTTTGTGCCAGCTACGGTTGGTTTATTTACTAGGGGTACCACAGAAAGTTGCCAGTGTGCTTATGTTTACTCAAACACAGAAGTGGAAGTGCTAAAAGCACTATGGAATTGAAAGCGATGTTCTTCTCAAATGGTTGTCCTAGACAAGTGCACTTCCATGTGTAACCATTGTGCATGGTTACACAAAAAAACAGTCTAAAGATATTCTGTGAGGAAAGAGTACACTGGCTACTAGACATGAAGATCCCTGGAAATTTGTTTGTTTAAGCGTGAGCAAAGGGCAGAGTGGTGAGGAAGAAAGAGCTTTACATGCTAACCATGCTGGTAATTCTGTAAACTGAACATTGCAAGTGATACAGAATGGTAGAAGTTGATAGGGATTTTTCAGGTCATCTGGTCAGCCATCCTCCTCAAAGCAGAGTCAACTAGGGCAGGTTGCTCAGGACCTTGTCCAGTAGGAATTTTATCTCCAAGGATGGAGATCTCATGACCTTGGTCAACCTGTTCGAATATTTGACCATACGTACAATATGAAGGCTTTTCATATGTCTATATGAAATTTCCTTTACTTCAAATTTTGCCCATTGCTTCTTGTACTTTCACTGGGCACTACTGAGAAAAGTCTGGTGCTGTCTTTACTCCTCCCTCCCTCTTGCATATAAAATCACATATTTATACACATTGATAAGATCCCTCCTGAGCCTTCTCTTCTCGAAGCTCAGCAGTGCCAGCTCTGTGATTGTCAGATCTGACTCAGATCTGTCCCCTCCTGTTACAGATTCTCTGAACCCTTCATCTTCACAGACCTTTGCTGGATTCACTTTAGTATGTCCATGTCCTCCATATGCTGGAGCCCAGAAGTTTACCCAGTGCTCCAGATGTCTCATCAGTGTTGAGGGGAAGGAGCACCTTCCTTGACATTCTGGCAGTGCTATTCGTAATGCAGCCCGTAAGGCCTTTGACATTCCAATGCCACAGAAGCTCATTGTTGTTCAATTCCTTGTCTGCCAGGACCCTAAGACCCCAAAGTCCTTTTCTGCCAAGCTCCTTTCCAGCCAGATGACCCCCTGCCTGTACCATATGGAATATGGAGTTATTCCTTCTCAAATTCAGGACTTTGCATTGCCTTTTGTTAAACTTCGTGAGATGCTTGTCAGCACATTTCTCCAGCCTGCTGAGGTCCCTCTAAGTGGCAATACAACCATCTCGTTGCATCAGCTGCCCCTCCCAGTATTGTTTCAGCTGGGAGCTTGCTGAGGGTGTGCTCTATCCTATCATCCACATCATTAATGAGGATGTTAAGTAGTATTGGCCCCAGCGTACCCCTTGGGTACACAAATAATGTTGGGCTCCAGCTGAACTTTGTGCTGCTGGTCACAACCCTTTGAGCTTGGTGGTTCAGCCAGTTTTCAGTTCACCTTCTTGTCCACTTACCCAGTGCAAACTTTATTAGTTACCTGTGAGGATGAGATGGGAATTCTGTACTAAAGTTGAGGTAAACAATATTTACTGATTCTGCCTCATCTACTAGTCTAGTGATTGTAGAAGGGTAGTAAATTGGTCTGATGGGACTTCTCATTCATAAATCGCTGCTGACTACTCCTAGTCACCTTCCTGGCTTTACTGATGTTTGAGGATGGTTCCCAGGGTTATTTGCTCCATCACGTGCACAGAGATTGACTTGAGGCTGGCTGGCCTGTAGTTGCACAGTTCCTTCTCTCCTTGCATTTCTTTCAAAGTAGGAGTGGCATTTCCTATCTTCCAGCCCCCACTGACCTCTCCCAGTTGCCATGACTGTTAAAAAGATTATTGAGCTTGGCCTGGTCAGTAAAGTTACTGTATAACAAATACTGGGTTATTAGTTTTCTGTGTGCAAATATAATGTGGCAATGGCAAAGAGGAAAAGTACACAAATTTTCAGCAAATGCAAATATGCTTTTGAAAACAGCAGCTCTCAGGACTTCTGTGCAGCAAGTTGAAAGCTGTCATTTGCTTAAAACTAGAACACTAGAGATCAAAAGCACACTAGGATTTTTTTTAAAAGATAAGTGTGTACTTGTCAGAAGCTGTTTAGGAGGGCAGATTCTTTGTGGAGAGAGAGCCTAAAATATTTTGAACATCTGCGTAAGAGGAAATAGGTGGGGAAAATTTAGCCCATTTTTAAACAGGAAAGATGAAGATGGGCAAAGAAAAAGTTATGTAGGCTGTTGATATTTAATACAGATATTTAGGCATTTCTGATGAAGTGTTCTACACATGAGAGCTTTTAATCAGTTTCTATGGCAGCATATACAAATATTTCTAGAGTGGCTAGCCCAAAGTAATCTGAGGCATTCTCATGTTTTCTGTTTCTGTAAGATCAATCTCTTACGAGTCACTGTTGTTCTGCTGAATCAAATGTTTTCACGTTTGGTCTCTTTAGCATTCATCCAGATGATAATTACTTTGCCATTTTGTAATGCATTTTATTTGCTAGGAGGAGATTCATTCAGTAATCAAGGTTTGCTTAGAACAAACAGATGGAGTAACACTCAGAAAACACACAAATTAAAGTGATGGCTGCTGAATCATGTACTAGCATTTGTCTTTTCTAGGGATATTTATTTTAATGGGTCAGTGGATGGGCCCAGTGCTTCCCTTGTATGATATCCTGCTTGATTCACTTGGACTGAACAAACAGTTGTAAGCAAGAACTTGTTTCCCATTGGATAATGGTGCAGACACCAAGCAGAGTGGTGTGGTTGACGCGACTGAGGGATGGGGTGCTGTCCAAGCTCAAGAAGGGAGCCCTCATGAACCTCATGAGATTCAACAAGGCCAAGTGCAAGGTCTTGTGCATGGGTGGAGTCAATCCCCAGTGTCAATCCAGGCTGGGGCTTAAAGGGGTTGGGAGCAGTCCTGCAGAGAAGGACTTGAGGATACTGGTGGATAAGAAGCTGAACATGAGCTGGCTGTGTGCACTCACAGCCCAGAAGGCCAACAGTATCCTGGACTGCATCAGAAGTATGGCCAGCAGGTCAAGGGAGGTGATTCTGCCACTCTACTCTGTTCTGGTGAGACCCCACCTGGAGTATTGTGTTCAGCTCTGGAGTCCTCAACACAGGAAAGACATGGACCGGTTGTGTCAGGTCCAGAGGAGGACCACAAAAGTGATCAGAGGGATTTAACATCTCTCCTGTGAGGGAAGGCTGAGAGAGTTGGGTTTGTTCAGCCTGGAGATGAGAAGGCTCTGGAGAGACTTCCGTGTGGCCTTTCAGTAAAGGGGACTTATAAGAAAGATGAGTACAAGACTTTTTAGGATAGCCTGTTGCAAGACGACAAGGAGTAATGGTTTTAAATGAAAAGAACATAGATTCAGACTAGATATAAGGAAGAAATTTATGATGGAGGTTGTGAAACACTGAAACAGGTTGCTCAGAGAGGTGGTTGATGCCCCATCTCTGGAAAGGTTCAAGGACAGGTTGGACAGGGATCTGAGCAACCTGATCTTGTTGGAGATGTCCCTGGTCTCTACAGGGAGGTTAAACTAGATGACCTTGAAAGGTGCCTTCTAACCCAAACCATTCTGTGATTCTATGATAATGTGCCTAGTTTTCTCTCCCATTTAGTAATTCATACTCACTTCAAGTTTAAGGACTCTGTACCAAGTCTTGTAATAATGCTGTGCATAACCAGTAATTCTAGAGGAAAATTAAATGGCTGTAGAGGGTCTGGAACAGCAGAAAAGCATAACTTCAAGCTAGTGCTCAAATTGAGTATGTTACCACTCTTCCTTTCCTGTCAAGATTCAGTCTTTCATTGAGGGTTCCTGGTTTCTGTCTGTGAAAGGCTGTTCAGTGAGTAGTTCATATAGCAAAATGTAAAAACAGTTCACAGAACAAACTTAAACACACATTGCCACTTTGAGCCAGTGTGTAGGAGAGAAACTCCCCACACTTGGGTCTTCTCAGCATTCTGGTGCTCCAGGGTACATTGTTGGTTTGAAGAGCTGAATGAAATTACTACATCTGGAAATGTTTTAGTTAGCTCATCTCCTAAACATCCCAGTCAAATACTACTCATGTTTGATTGCCATGAGGAGTATTATTCATTACTTTCTCAAGCCTCTTGAGGGGGGCAATGTCTCTGATCATATCCATATAAAAGCAGAATTAAGTTTGCAGAAGAGTATTTGAGGTTGGAAAGTGACAAACCACATGATCTGAGGGCAGAACACTTAGACATTGAGAGGAACGTTCAAAGCCTCAAAACCATTTTTATCTTATAGCTTACAAAGGCCAAGTTATTGACCTAAATACGTTTGGTCTGAACATCAATACTTCTGCTGTAAGGAGGCTGCAGTTGTAATCAGTCATGGATGGAGCAGTGGTACATGTTGGGAAAAGACTGGAACTTCCAGCACAGAGCTGGTTCTGGAGACGACTGCTGCAACTTGCAGCAAGAATCAGGGGAATCTAGCCATTTACTTGAGACTTGGAGATGCCCTTTTCAATCTAGGCTGCATTGGTATGTTCTTGGTAGTCCAAGATTTGGTTGTAGCTATGTTATGCTTATTTTTTAAATATTTTTTTTTATGTTTTATGATTTTAGTTCGGTTTGGGAGCAGTAAAATTGACACAGATCTAATCAATCGAATAGAAAGAGCTATTGGGCAAAAACCTCATCGCTTTCTACGTAGAGGAATCTTCTTCTCTCACAGGTGAGATTTTCTTGATTTAAAATTAAAAGAAATCCTATTAGACTTTCTGTGAGCAGTATTAGGAGAAACCTATGACTAGCAAAAGACAGTGTTCTTTTTACCACAGGAAACAAACTGCTTCATTTGAAATCAGCAACTACTGCAGATTTCCCCTGGCAACCCCTTGGTTGCATCAGTTTCTGCTGTGTCCTCATTAATCCCAAATGCAAGGAATTTGCACAGAATCTGTGCTTTGTGCACGTTCCCTTTTGACTCTATGTTAGGAGCCAGACAAAGGCACTGGCCTAGCAGGGAACTCCAGGGCTCATATACTGTCACTGCTGATTTCAACAAGGGTCCATGTGGGCTGTGGACCTATGCATCTGTATTGTTACATAAAAAAGGCTCAGGGAATAATCTTAAGCACCACCCTGCCAGTCATCTATCAGTATTTAATTGTTAGCTTGCATGGGCTTTTGAGTTTTGGCAGCTAGCACATTTCAGATGAGTGCCTGAGCATGTTTCAGGGCATAACCTCCAAAAGAGACCATTTCAAGCTAGTTGTTTAAACCTGTTTGGGAAGTGAGTCCAAGCTGTTTTATTAGGCCTTAGATATTTTTATCCAATTAAGTAATTTTAAAAGTTGCACATTAAAATGTAATATTTAAATTTAAATAATTTAATATTTCTTCTAGAGTTTTTTTTATGGAGACTGAAGGAGACATTACTATTCTTAAATTTAAAAATTAACCAACTAAACTTTTATCTCTAGGACACTTAACATACTATATTTTATTTATAAATAATTTTGGCTTTAAAAGCACTCAAAATTTTGAATAGAAGCATTTTGTTGTAGATGTTTCTTCCTAAAGAGTTGCATCACGTCTTCTCTGTCTTTTCTTTAGAGATATGGACCAAATTCTTGATGCTTATGAAAATAAGAAGTCCTTTTACCTTTACACAGGCAGAGGGCCATCCTCTCAGGCAATGCACGTTGGCCATCTTATCCCATTTATATTCACAAAGTAAGTAATTTCTACCATTTGTATTAATCAAAACATTTTTTCCTAGGGAAATGTTGAATGTGGTTTATGAAACTGCCAAAATCATATATTCCAAGGAGTTACGTTCATGTGAGGTGAATATTCATGAACTTAAATATTGCAATCTTACCTTTTCAGTAAAATGATCATACTCCCTGTATCACCATAAAGTCATCTTCCTTGCACTCAGCCCTGTAGCATTCCTTAGAGGTTTTGTTCTTCTTAAAAATGGGTTTGTGATTATACTCAATAACATTACTCTATAACATGGTGCTTGCAGCAGCAAGACAGAGACATTGGACTCAAAGAGCTAAATGTCTCTTCATTTTCATACATGTTCTGAAGACTCACATCTTCATTTTAGCTTCCTTTCTGATAAAATCTTTCTGCTTTTATTAGGTGGCTGCAAGAAGTATTTGATGTTCCCTTAGTTATACAGTTAACTGATGATGAGAAATACCTCTGGAAGGATCTGACAACTGAGAAGGCATATGAGTATGCTAGGGAAAATGCAAAAGACATCATTGCATGTGGTTTTGATATCAATAAAACCTTTATCTTTTCTGATTTAGACTATTTGGGGTAAGTATAAATTTCTTTAGGGCATTGTAATGGAAAAAAAGTCTGTATTCTCTCCAATTTTGACATCCAGCAATGTTGTAATAAATGTATCTAAATTTGAAAGCTTCAAGGCAAATTTAACAACACTTAAAGTAGAAATATTGATTTTTTGCTTTCATTTTATACATCCTATTGTCATTCTCCTGTGTAATATATGAATATTTGTGCGTGTAATACTTGAATTTAAATTGCGAAAAATATATTAAACCACCTAAATTGTAAGAATACCTAAACCACGAAGAAACCTCCAGATTGATTTGTTTAAGATGGTATCAGAATCTCAGATGTATTTACACTTCATCTGCATCAGGAAAAGGCATTTCAGAAACTTATTCTGTCAATTAATTTAGTATACAGCATAAAAGATTATTATTTGGACTTTGAGTAAAGAACTGCTATTGGAACTGCCTTCACAGAAGGAAGTTTTATGGCAGAGTTCAAAACTGAAGTTGTGATCTTCGTGCTTCCATGTGGGGTGATGAGCTTCCTTAAAGACTTGGATAAGAGAACGTCTTTTGGGGGACTGTATTTTACACAGTGTCTCCATACACAGAGTATGGAGTCTACAAAACAATTTTTCCTCCTTTCATTCCCCTGACTTTCTTGCCTGAGAAAAGTTGCATTAACACAGATCTCCCCTGTGGCTGAACAAGGGTGGGTCAGAACTGCTGTTTCTTTGGCTTCAACTCTTCAGCAGAAATAAAAAAAGGAAGTTGCTGAGCTATTTTGGTTTGGAAGTGGTGCTGCTGTATTTGTTGACAGCAAGAGTCCAGTTTGGAAACTTAGCCTGTAGAAACTGAGAATCTGGAGTATTTGAGCTACTAGTCCTTCAGTGAATCACAGTGTCCTGTATGGGGTGCACACCAGGGATACCAAGTGAACAAACCAAGACAACATGACCCATTCAGGTTGCTCAAGTTCACAGGGAAGCTAAGGATAAGTAAACCTCAGGCTCCATGAGGCATTTTGGCACCATTTCTAAATAAAAAAAAAAATACGGGTTTAGATAGCTAATTTTGACAGGAAAATGTTTGCAGGAGGGAAGAATAAATTAAACTTAAGGTGTAACATTCTTGTTTGTAAATAATTCTCTAATTATCATCTCAACAGGCACAAAAAGTCTGAAATGGTCAGATTTAATACTGCAAGTTTTTTTAACATTCTCATGTTACAGAGCACTTCTCTGCTCTTCTGATTTTATCTTTCCACTTTTTTCTCACAGGACAAGTACCGGATTCTACAAAAACATTGTGAAAGTTCAGAAGCATGTTACATTTAACCAAGTTAAAGGAATCTTTGGCTTTACAGACAGTGATTGCATTGGTAGGAAATAATGAGTTACTAGAAGTGATGCTTGCTTTCACTTTTTACAGTACTATTTAAATAATAATTCAAAGAGATTAGTATCTGCCACTCACAAAACCGATAGAAAATGCAAGAAGATCTATGTTTCCAGGCTGATTTTAAAGGGGTATTATTGTGGTTCCTTCAGTACAGAAAACACTTTACAGTGGAATTTCTATCGTGATACCTACCTGTTTTGCCTTAGTGACAACAAAGTACAAAACACCGGTGTTGAAGTGCCCAGAATAGAGAACTTTTTCTTGTATAGCAATTGCAGCTATAGTCAATTATACCTCCTAGAAATTTCTGTGCTAAATTTATATACAAATTTTTCAAAAAACGTTATGTTAATGCACCTATACATATATGAAAGAAGATACACTCGAAAATCTAATTATCAGGGTACTGGGTAACTCTGTTTTCCATTTACTTCTCTGCAATTGCTGGCTCCTATTATGTGGGCCAAAAAAAAGATTCTATGTCAAAAAGATGGCATTAAAACTTTGGTGTTCCTGAGCACTAACACCATTCTTTGACCAGTAATGGGGCCAGTAACAGCTTTTCAGCCTTCACTGTATCTAAGGAACAGATTCTTACTTGTTCTAACAGTGCTCCAGTAAAAGTTGGTATTGTGATAAGTTCATTACATGTTTGGAAAAATCTGCTATTTGTTTTCTGTTCTAAGAGAATTTTGATCAGGGAAGCAGGTTGGTCACCCTGTGATTAAGGACTGTATAAAAAAAAAAACACTAGATACCTGAGATGCTTCATGAGTACAGCATGCGTATTTCAATGATTCTGAGGCTTCAGAGATAAGTTTGCCCAGTAAGTAGCTCTATAATAATTTTCACACAAAGGGAAAAGAAATGAGCAGCTTGGAGTAATGACAACAGCCAGCTGTATTTCTGGGAAGGGTAGGTAGTTCATTAATGAACAGAGTGTGTGCTGATTAACTTTTTCTGAAACCTTTGTGATCACAGCCTGCCTTTTTTCATTAGTTTCTATGTTAGCTGGAGGTTTGTTGACGTCATAAAAAGTAAAGATGAAAGTTGCCTTAGGTAAGGCAACAGTGCTTGATAAATTTATATTTTGGTCTTAACCGAGTACCTGAATGATTCACTTGTGTATTTTACATATTTCAAGAAGTTCTGTCTACTTATCATTGCTTATATTGGCTGCTTAGCTTTTCCAAATGTTGTTTTCTAGGAAAGATCAGCTTTCCTGCTATTCAAGCTGCTCCATCCTTCAGTTCATCATTTCCACAGATCTTTGGTGGCAAAGAGAACATTCAGTGTCTTATCCCATGTGCTATTGATCAGGTAAGAAAATCATATTACCTAATTTGGTTTTCATGGATTTGGTTTTGTCATAAACCACCATGAAGCTTGAATGGTACATCTAAACATCTGTAGAACATTGCTGCAAGCACCTTTCTGGGGCAGAGGCTGGAAGAGAGAAATGATGTTGTGCTGTGTCCTGACAAAGATGAAAGCTTAACCCAACAATTGTGTATTCGTGTGTTACTCATTCTTACCAGTCTTGGATCTCAGCCCAGTTCACAATGAGCTGACATCCTTGAAACAGACAATAAAAACCTATGCATAATATACTGACATGGGGTAGGAAGAAGCTTTTGGCCATCTCTACAGTAACTAGGATGAGAGGTAATGAGCTCAACTTGCAGCATAAAAGATATATGTTGAACCACAAGGAAAAACCTTCTATCAGTAAGAATAAAAAAAGCATTGAAATAGTTTGCCAGAAAGTCTGCAGAACCCTAACAGTTCTAATCTACGTAGAGAGGGTGGAAGAACATCAGCTAAAAATTGACAGTGGTAGCACCATTACTTTAAATAAGTATTCTTTCTAGGGATTAAATTTTTCCCTGTCAGTGTTTAGCTATTTCAGTCACAGAGACAGTCACTGGAAGGTGATGGAATTACATTCATCAGCCACAATAATACGTAGTTACATGGTTGTGGTTGGTTTACATCAGATCATCTGTACAGTACTGCCGGCATGAGCATTGCTTTGGTTCAGATTGTGCTGGTTGTTAAACACTTTGGGAGGAAGTTTGCATCTTAGTCTGCATTCATCTCCAGGCATACTAAATAGTTTTCACAACTATTTGAATTCATGTACATATGCCTATTAATTGAGGGAATCAGCACGTACAGCAAAACTCTAAAAATTTAAGAAAGTGATTGTTTGTTCCTTTGAATGAACTGGATTTGAAGTAGGTTCTGGAACACTGTGCCTTTTTTTCCTTTTTTTTTTGAGACCACCTGTTAAGGCATGAACAAGTCAGTACTAGTCAGCTTTTAACTCAAATTTTACAACTTTATTCTGTGCTTTTATTGATGGTTGTTCTAGGATCCTTATTTTAGAATGACCCGAGATGTAGCACCTAGAATTGGACAGCCTAAACCAGCCTTACTGCACTCAGTCTTCTTCCCAGCCCTGCAAGGAGCACAGACAAAAATGAGTGCTAGCGACCCAAACTCCTCCATCTTCCTCACTGATACACCCAAACAAATCAAGACAAAGGTAAGGACCTGCAAAACCTGAGTGGTGGCCCTAACAATTACAACAACATTTTTTTTAAATGTTTTCATTGAAAGTATCTGAATCCCTTTTTCCCCATACATTCCATGGCAAAGCATCTTCAGGAAATGATCAAGTTATGCAAATTTAGCTGGGCTATCAAATATTAGACTAGTTGGCAAGGCAAAAAGATTATACTACAAAACATCATGTTTATTTGGTATTTGCAGAGCAGTGGTGTAAGAATAAGAGCTGTGGCAGCTCATGCTCTAAAAATAAATTCTGTGTTGCCATAGTTTTAAAATCTGTGATGTAAATCAGACCAACAGCTTTCTCTTGTCTGCCCTTACTTGCTGGGTGTGCCATGTATTTCACAGTGTCAGTGACAACACAGGTCAGACTTCTGCTGCTGCTTTGGGATCTGCTGCTGCCCTTCACTCCAATTCATAAGTCAGCATTATGTGGAATTTCATCTGAGTTTTAGAAGGTGTATTTTCTTGTATCTGAGCACATTCTTAGTGCCTTCTCAAGCTCAAAGGAAAATCACTCTTACCCAGTGTCAGATCATTTAGCCTGGTAAATGTTGAACCATTATATGGTATTTTTAAAAAAAAAAAAAAAAAAAAAAAAATCAGTCTTGGAAAAGAATGATAACCAGACATTAAATAACTATGTCAAAACAAGGACAAAGATGTATATGTTGTTTCTGCTGGATGGGCTTAGATTAATTCTCTTATGGTTGACCAGCCCACGTATGGGTCAGATTCTTCTACAGCCATCTGACAGTGACTGATTATCTTCTGTAGAAGCTGATTGAACAGTACAGTTTTGAACAATTTGAATTCTATGTTTGGATTATAATAATTCCAGTTTATTTTCACAGTTAGAGAGTTGCTTTTTAAGAAAAGCTGTAATTTCAGAATAGAGGATTCATGGTGTGACAGTGTTGGTAACATTCTTCCTGACAAGTAGCTACTTGTTGGGAACAGTAAATGCTTTATGTCCAGTTAATAACTTCTGTTCCTACTATCTTTTAAACTATAGTTAGAAAAATAAAGTAATTCTTGCTGCTTGGAGTATAAAAGCTATTCAGATAAAATTCTGAACATAATGTGAAGTATTGAGTAGCAGAAGATAAACTGAGATTTAGTTCAGCTTATGAAGCCAGTCAGAAACAAGTGTTTATGGGAATAGTTTGAGTGAAAAAACAAATATTTTTATAACCAATGAATTAAAAAATAGAGTATGAAAGGTGACTTCTGGTGATGAATGAAGATTGAAAAAAGAGTCCTACTGCTGCATAGAAAAAGTCACTGCTTGCAGCATTTTTCAGATTACTAGTGCATTGCTAAGTTATAAGGTTCAAAACTTACAGGCAATAAACAATAAAAAAATTACTAGATACTGTGAAGGGCTGAGAAGCTTCTGGGAAAACCAAGGAGATTAACAGCAATACTATAATAAACTATTCTTATTTCACCTATCAGCACCAAATTACAGCTTAATTATTTGTTTGCTTTCATAGAAAGTGTTATTTAAATTCTAAATCTGTACTAATTCAGGGAAAAGATCATTGTATCACTAGGTAAATTACTGAAACTTTCAGTCAATGAGCAGGTGCCTCTTCTGCTGAAGACTTGCCCAGTATAGAATGGTATTATCGTTAATGAGCAGACCAGCAGCCAAACTCTTCCCTCCACTCCCACATCACACACCAGAGATCCAAAGTGCCAGACAGCCAGAGGGAGGAACAAGTCAATGCACTCACCCACCACAGTGGACAT